>NW_008679284.1:188559-233653 GCF_000695815.1 Acanthisitta chloris | reverse complement strand
CAGGAACCCATTCTGCTGGCAAAGTAGACAGCACCATTTCTATAGCAGATTCTTTTCCAATAGCTCAGTGATTCTTATTTGCTGCGATTTGGACATCCAGTAGAATCACTGCCCGAGCAAGTATGACATCTACAGCAGAAACAACCACGAATGTGCTTTGCTTTACATCATCCCACAGGAGTTTGCTTTTGAAAACATATGCATAGAAAATAACAAGAGAAGGATCACAAACCAGCCTAAGCCATCTTGAAGCTACTTAAAATCTAGTTGTGTGCTCAAAAGAAAAACAATGGCACAGAGGAAATGAATTTTCCTGCAGAAAAGTAGAATTCTCTCGTTTCTTTGTTCCCATTGATGTCTAGGACCAGACACACCAAAATAGACATTTTACTCCTGGAGGCTTTATTCCACAACACATCTAAGGATTGGGATATTACTTGTCTAGAAGACTGCTTACTACAAAAGCCATCTGGTTTATACTTGAGAATAAATAATGAAATCTCTCTATGTATTTCATTTTACCCTTTACTAAACTGCATTTGTGTGCTTAACATTAACCTTCCCATTCAAATGTCATTAGCTGCTAATTAAGATGTTGATATGCTGATTGTATATCTTGCAGTAGAGATGATTTGCAGGCACTTACTAGGTGTTTATCAAACTCCAGCACACGTATTGGTTTAGCATGTGTGGCACATTTAATTTACCGAACACTGTCCCAGTCCTCCACTCTTTTTTTTTTCCTAATACATAATGAGCAAAACATGGCAAATTGTCAGGAATCATCTCAGAAGAGACAAAAAGTAAGTGACCTAGACACTCTTGTGCAAACAGTTTTTACCTTTGATTTCAATAAACCTTATTTAGAAATCTCTAAAACTTCCCCAGCATGTTAAAAAAAATATGAATAAGCCCTCCAAATTTGTCTACAACTTACGTTGTCCCACAGTCAGGGACAGAAGCCTCTGTAGCATCAAAGGTTTGTTTCGAGCAGCTTCCTTGTTATTACGAGGAAGAGTTTAAATCAGAGAAAGGCAGTGATGATTCTGCTAGTGCAAAAGCAGTTCTGCAACACAGGGTACATTTTCACAGGACTTTTTAATATAATTTATGAATATTTGCTCGCAACATAATTGTCTTTTCTGCTGACATTTTCAAAGCAACACTGTGATTTGTTGGGTCTCCTGAGAGTCCGAGTACAAAACTGATAATTATATTAAATATACATAGACAATAAAGAGTGTGTTTACATAACTATGCCCATAAATATCTGGTTGAACAGTCATTGTTCTCAAAACCCTTTTAAGCAGCTCTCAGAGGGATCCAATTCTAATGACATGATGGTTTAAAAGATGTTGCTCAGTCTTGTTCCATATTTAATTAACTTTCCTTTTTTAAACTTGTGATGGTGGAGACAATAACAAATAGCTCTGAAAAGCAAGCGAGCTTTGAAACATGAGTGAGACCTTGTCAGGCTTTTGTGTGCCACACACAGAAGAAGATCTGCACACAAGAGTTGGTGGCCGGGGACCGCCCAGCTCCTGGGGGACTGCATTGCTATAGCATTCACTGTTCACTACGACTAATAACAACAGCAACAACAATAATAATAATTAAAGAAATCTTCTGCATACAAATAAGAGAAGCAACATGGGGAGGGGAAATGGACGTATTAAATGGAATTGGTAAAATAGGCCTAAACTTGTTTATTTTTGTGCTGCTACAGAGCAGTGAAGCAAATACTTTAAAGAGAATGGCACATTGCCCACTAAGATGTAAAGGGCGTGTGAGCATTAATTGAGCATCAGAGTATGACTGAACACATTAAGCAAGAGTCAAGGTAACATTTCTAAATTCATGGACAGTCTTATTCTTCGGAGTCCTTCACATTGCCTCATCCTAGACAGGGCTGCTACAGTGCCACAATATTCTGTTTTCACACTGAGCTATTTTTAATTGTCACCAATTATAATTCATTTACTTTTATGTGTCCTGGTTGTCACAATATTAACATTTGTAAGTCTTTCCCTTTGCAGGCTGTGAGAATCTGTTGTGACATCTCAATAAAGTGGGATTCAATCAAGGTGTGAATGAATTGTTAATCTTGTTATAAATAGAAAATGCCATATGTTGGTAAGGAAGGGACGTCTCTCTTTTTCTGTTGTTGAGGACAGTGGTAATGAAACAAAGTGAGTGGTCATGCCAGAATTACTAATAAAAGCCCAGTCACTGAGACATGGAGAGGACTTCAGCTTTCACGTGCTGTCAAGAAGGAAGGGATAACTACTAAAGTGTCCTAAGCAGAACTTTTGAAATATTCTTTGTGGGATTTGTAAAGTGACTCCTAAGTCAGGGAAAGCAGTGAGAGCACTGGCCTTGGAGTGAACCAAATTTCAATAACCTCCATGTGAACTGAACCACTTAAAATGGATTGGAAAGTCTAACTTACAGGCAACTAGCTATGAACATGTGCATGATGGTACAAATTCTTGTTTTGGGTAGCTGAATATCATAAGGGCCTAATACATTTTTATTCCTGGATCATCCTTTGTTCAGATAAAGAATCATTGCATTCCCTCATAAGTCCAAGGCTCGGATATTGTCTGGGTAGATTGCTTCATTTCTGCAGTATAAATTTCATATTTATATCTGCTTTAGGTCTGTGACATTTCCCAAACACAGCGCTGGCAAACAAGCAGAAGGACTAATTGTTTTATTAAACTATGCCTTAGAGTAAAACTCATGTCCACTTGAGATCTTGGGAATAAAGCCAGTCTCAGAGGTAAAAGGATACCTTGTCCATCAATCTATCCACACAACCCTTGAACAGATTTATCCGTTTACATTAGGTTAAGAGCATGAGGGGAGGCTTCTCTTAGCTTTTGCTAACACAGGGCAGAGAAAGGCATGCCATAGCTGAAATGCACACATGCACACAGAGAGCCATGTCTCTTCTTCCAACAGGCAAGATGATCTGCCTCTCCTGTTGATTTTTCTAAACGCTGTGGTAATTCCCCAAGCAATACTCAGTTCTCATTGGGAAGTTCGGATGTCTTCCATAATCTATTTAAACAGCTATTTAGGTATCACTGAGAAACCTGTTACTTTAGAAAAGGTAAGAGGATTCCAGTACTTGATACTAGCAGCCAGCTCTCAGAAGCCACCTGGGGCTGCCTGTGGCCACAAGACCCCTCTATTCCCCTGCGCCAACCTGAAGGGACAATTGATGCATAAAGTCTTCATCACATTTGCTGTTGCTCTGTTTACTATTCCTTTATTTACATATCTAGAAATTCAACATCTTTGCATGTTTTGCAAGCTGTCATGACATGAGATGCTCGTAATAGGCTATGTTTTGCTTGCTAACATATTTTTGACATATTTTAGCTTTTGATTATAAGATTGCATCTTTCCCAGCTACCATCTGTCTCAACTCAGTGGCACTCTGGCATTTACAAAAACAGTAGGGTGTAATATTTCTTATATACTTGAACTCTACTAGAAACATGTTATTTTCAGTCTTAACCAATATGTCACACTTTCACACATGAAGGCTGCAATGTCTTATATCCTTTAAGGTATCTGTCAAAAATAAAGAACATATCATCACATTCAATTTGGCTGAGATGAGTAATATATTAATGAGAATAAGAATGGGAACAGTTTCTGACTTATAAATAGAACTGGCATTTTATGAGCCTTGTGTACTCATGCCTGCATTTATCCTTTTGTCAGCACAAATGAGATATTCATACAAACCCCAGGAATTTATTTCTCATATTTAGCAAAATCTGCACAATATTTTCAAGGATAGAGTTTAAAATATGACACATTTTTTCTTGGACTATCTGGTAACCAGACACTTTCTGACTTTACTTCTTTTCTCTCCATACTCCATCTGTAAGGAGTCAAATTGTGACATTCAGCAAACTGGAAATCACACTTTATATCTACTCTGACAGCACTAGCAGCTCCAGCCGTTTGGTGATGTGCAGCTTTTTAAATGCAGTATTTCAGCAGCACTGGTTTCCATAGGATAAAACCAGCAACTCCAGCAATAGGATAAGATACTAAAATAGCTGGAGAAAGCTTTTTGAGTCTCTTTTGCAGGTGAGCTGGAGTAGTGGGGGATACTGGAAGGCAAGGAGATTTTTATCCCCTTCTTTCTTCCTCTTGAAACTGCAGGCAGTCAGGAGCAAATTCAGACCTGAGCAAAGCAGTGAGCTCCCCTAGGGCCATGGTGCTAGTGAACATCATCCCATAGTGTGCACTACCTCTAATTCTGCTACCTGTGTCAGAGGACAGGGTGAGGGATGTCAAGTTAACAGTGCTACTGGCAGAGCTGTGGTGGTTCCCAGTTAGCTCACTAACTAATATCGTATTGAAATACATCACTAATTGTACATGGAAGACATGCGGTGACTCTTGTGGCAACCAACATGTCAAGTGTACAGGTATGAAATTGTCAGTACAGCCAAATAAAAGGAGTGAAACCAGAAAACAGTGAATATTACCCTCAAGCACACATTGCCTTGCAGTGGACCAGCAGATCTGTTTTGACCATTGTATTTATTCAAATGCAAGCCTTTAAGAGAAGTCAGATATTCCTACATAGCAGTGTATAGGTCGTGATTACCATGGGATTCCAGATCTTGTTGGTCCTTTAAGTAATATACCAGCAGTAATAATAATGCTACTTTCCAAGGAAAAAGACAAGACACAAAGCACGCTCACACATAATGGTAAACTGAATTTATTTCCTTTTGGAAAACAATTCCAGTAATCTCCAGGTTCAGACCGCAGAGTAAACATTAATAACAGTAACATACAGGTTAGTTCAACTGATTCAAGAATTTGGCCATGTGAAATCATTAAGGAAAGTCTTGAACACTCAAAGCTTCAAATGGTATCCAGGAAAAAAAATTCTTTGACAAACTACATAACAACTATTGCATATATGGTAATGCTATCTGTCATATCGCAAGGCTTACAAATATATATATGGGCCTTATTCAACTGTGGGTTCCTGCTCTGTGAGAAAGTCTCTTCATATTTTTTGCAAGAATCTTCAGCAATAAAAAATAGTCTTAGATTCATCCGTTTTTACCAAAAGAGAGATTTCTAGACTGAAGGTTAAACGAAAGGGAGGCCAAACGGAGCTGTAATGGAACATAGCTATTGCCTTCTCTCTCCTCCTTGAAAACGACATTTTTTCTTTAGCTATTTTTTCCCCCTCACACAGTATTATTATTATTTGTATCTTTCTTGAATAGGGCCCAAGTCCACTTGTCTTTATAAGACCATTTTAGTATCAGACAACATAATACATGTGCAACACTTTATATACAGGAAGTCTATCCGGTGCTCAAAAGTTCAAACACATGAACATCCAACAGTTTCAATAATACAAGTTTTATGGTACAATACAATGATTCTGAATAATATACATTAACAATGAAAGTTTCGTGCAAAGAGTAAAATGTGTTCCCTTTTTGTGCCACAAAGAATTCTCTGGAAGAGATGGGCCTTGCACTAACTGCTGTGCTGGGTCATCGTATGATTCTGTAACAAAAACAAAAGAAACAGCTTAGTCATAAGACAGGCATTTCTGTGTGAAAGAAGGATGTAAAAACAATTCTCCCAACATATCTTGCAAAATGGTGGACTGGAAAAAGAGTATGTTCAATCTGTCCTTGTTTTAAACTAGGTAGAAGCAGCATCATTGTGGAATAGAAAAGTTTTCCCCAGCTGTTTCACACCAGTATTCTTTCCATGTGCCACAAGAAGGGCAACACTCTCTCCAGGTAGGGCCTGGGCCGACTTGCCCCAGTGAAATTGCATACCAGGTCAGTGGTTCTGGTGTCTGCTTACATCCGGCTCATGGTTTATGCATTATGAAAATGAGAATGGCATTTATTTATCATAAAAGACCTATGCCTACTGGCCTGTGCTTCCTAGACCGTGGCACCACTTCAAATGTTTTATTACATTAAAACCTTTTTCCCTCTACCTGTTATGGCACAGTATATTCTGGTAAGAGTCATTCTGTGCCTAGCAGAGTGCTCAGAGACTGATGAGAAAACAGGGGGGGCTGTCACAGCCCACCCTTCGGTCTCCAAAAACCACAGATAATTTTCCTCAAGTGAAGGCAGTGCCTTATGTGACACAGCATGGACTTTGGAGTCTGAAATTTCCCTTTCCCATATGAGTTATCACCAAATCCAGCAGCAAGCACAAGTTTCAGCCTCTTTCCTACCACTGCTCAAATCCAATTGACCACTTTTGGGAAGATGTTATTTCACTGGATTGGATTCTTCACAAGCATTGATCTTGTTATGTTTTCTACAGTGTACACTGGATCTGCAGATAACTAGAAAATGTCTGTGAATGCTACCTCTCAGACAACAGGGCAGCCACTGATTAGTGATGAATTTTCCCCTTAGTAATCGGGGCCAGATTTGGGCCAGTGACCCAGAGGGCAGGAGTGTCACATCCCATGATTTGCTCCCAGCACGTACAGACCCTTCACTCTGTTTTATTAAGTTAATCTGTCTCTAAACCTCCTTGGACTAACGCACTTTCAGATGAACCTGTTCCCAAAAGACAGTCATCATTTACAACGAAGTGAACATCTACTGAACCATACCCTCCAGAGCCACCCATGAAAGGGCACATGAAAACAGCCTTGGTGAAACGAATGTGAAATACAGCGTGACTGCAGGCCAGCCTGAGAGTTCTCCCTCCCTTCCTCCTTTTCTCTCCCTAAACTGTGCACGCACACAAATAATAGTTCATGGGACATTTGGCAAGGAAAGGATCTTACAGTAAGACTGAGGAATTTTTAATGTAGTGCCATTCTCAAGATTAAAGGAAAATGACCCAGTGACACTCAAAGATGCAATTTCCAGATGTGAATACAAAATGATTTAATGCTGATGGCAGGAATTCCAGACTGTCCAAGGCCAGAGCGTGTTAAAAAAATACACTCTACCACTTGATTTCATCTAGCTTCTTCTCATCCTTCCCATAAAATCATTTCAAAATGCTGTAAAGCATTAACAATAGCTGCAGCCAAAAACGTTGGCTGGTCACAGGTAATGGGCTCTGACTTTAAACCACAAAAGCAAGGAAATTAAGAGTTAAGCCTGACAGTCAGCCCTTTTGTCATCCTGTTGTGTCCATTTATTGCAGCACTTACAGCACAACACCACAGGCTTATTGGAGACCCCGCAGTACCTAGAAACAACAGGACAAGTTAAATATGGGGTGGCAGCCTGAATTCTGATTTTTTTCTCTGCTTCTGAGCAGGTGGAGTCATATACCAATTGTTACATTGCAGACGGATATTTGGGGGGGTCTTTTGTTTCTAGTCCACTGAGAGCAAGGACGTCAGTCATGCCCATTTTGTATTTCTTTTCACTAAGTAAAAAATGCATAATCAGTATAAGACTGGATGAACAGCTGCATATGAAACAGCCAAAAGGTGTTTTGGAAGTGCAGTCATAACTCTTGCTGCAATGACATTTTTGATTGAAAAATAAAGAGGCCCAAATATGAAGGAGACAAAATAAAACACAGAGTAAGGACTGACTTGCCCCTGCTCTCAGTGTCCCTGACTCCTGTGCCCTGGTGCAAAATGAGATTCACTAGAGATAATGAAGAAATCATAGGAAAAAAACCCAAGTGTTGCAGAGAAAAACGAGAAAGGGCAGGATATGTTACAGCAGTCTAGGCCTTAAAAAGGCAACTACACTTGTTGTAAACAGTCTTAACAAAATGTGGTTTCCAAAGTAATTAAGGCTCCCCAAATGTGAGGGACTAGGGAGAAATACCTATTCATCTAAGGAGCAAAAAAATAGAAAGTTGAAGCACTTCAGAAGCATAACATTGACAAGACAAGCAGGCGAAGGATGGGAGGAGAGAGATAAGAAAAGGAGGAAAATTCTGTAATCCCACAGAGAGCCATATTCCACTCCACCAAAGCCATCTATTGGAGACCCCATGTCTAAGTGACTGAAAATTGCAAACATTAATCCCAGTTATGAACTGTTGTTGTTTTTATGAGGGGTGTTGTGTTTAAAAATTTAGGGCAAAAAATTCTCCTCTATTATCCACACAGCAGATCTCAGCTCTGATAGTCTCTCTGCCTTGTGTGCAGCGAGCTCCCTGCCTCACTGGCAGTGGGAATTCAGGTAGGCAGGGAAAGCAGAATTTGGAGCTCCCGCCGGCAGGGACATGGCAGGGACATGGGAGTGCGGCAGACCCAGGGAGAGCACAATATTACAGTCAAGATCCCCTGTGTGGGTTGGGGAGTGTGCTGCCCTTCACTAAAGACACACTAGACAAGCTTGAAACATGCCTCCTCTGGAAACTTCAACTAGTTTGCCTGAGTTTGGAGCAATTAGCACATCCACTTGCCAAAGAGAAGTCATTTAAAAAAAGTACAGGAGATATCATATGCTCCCCTTCTCTGCCTCCCCCAAATTTGATTGCACATAAGCACATCTGTTTAATTATGTGGAAGTCTCCCTACAAAGCAAAAATGTCAATTTCCTGCTTAGCCAAAGAAAAGAAAAAATATTTTTTCTTAATATAATCTTTCCCGGACTTCAGCAACAGCTATGTTCCCATTTCCAAGGGCTGGGATCTCATGAGGAGAAATTAGTTTGCAAACACAAATGCAAGCTTTGCATGCACCAAATGGAGGAACAGTGCAGTAGGAGGTGCGTGTGTCACTGCATTTGTTACCACACAGGCACAAACCCAGCCAGGAAAACTGCTGCACTCCCAATTTCTCTGTCTCAGTGTTATCTGGAAAACAGGTATATTACCTGGGAAAACATGAACTCAATATATTTCACAAGCAAAATAAACTCTTAAAGTGCATTTGCCCTGTTCTTAGAGATGATTATTTTTGTTAGCAGAATCCAGAATTCCAACTGTTATGTGACCTGCTATAAAATTACATGTCACCACTTTCCTGGATGAAAATGCTTTGAGATATCCCTGTTGTTAGTGTTAAGGAGTTAAAAACATGCAAAGATTTCAGGATAATACTGTGTGGAAGAATCTCCTCAGCAAACAAATACAAAAAGGTTTCTTTGCAGAAACACTTGAGACAAAAGAGGTAATAATACTTCTTGTTGTTTGATACATGCCTTTGTGTTTCAGAGGGAACATGAGAAGTATTAGCTAGCAATAAGTTCCCGCCCACAGCATCAAAATTAACGAAGAAAAAAAATACCCACAGATAGCCACAAACTCAGTAGCCCATTAGAATCCTTAATGTGAACTGCGGTTGGATTCCATTTAAATGGGACTTCTGTTTTTTTATGACCAGATGAAACAAGACATGGCCGTACCTGACAAACAGTGCAAAGAGGGTACACGTGAAGAAATAAAAAGATGTATTATTTCAACAGATGGTAACAGTACCACAGCAGCATGTTATTTTTTCCTTAGTTCAAGAACACAAACATGAGTAATCAATCATCACTGATTAAGTAATTATGGTACCCTACATGTTATCACTTAATCTGGATATTCCTTTATCTGTGCACATTATGAACCATCTTGTATTTTTTTGCATTTAAAAAAAAATAAAAATGCACCCCACCACACTGCAATACAGTTCCAGGTTGTAAAACAGAACTCTACATTACTACCAACCTTTAAGCGCTACAATTTATTTTTTTTTTAACAAAAGCAATTGGTTTCCAACAGGCTGGATAATAAGTCTTTTGACCTGCATTCTTCTCTGACCCATTAAGGTCACCCCTGTGCTCGGGCATATAGCTGACTTAGGAAATGCCTGCAAGTCCTGCATTTCATCTCCTGCCCACTCAAAATAAAGCTTTCTTTAAATGTGTCTGTACGGGTCCCTGAAGACCAGGGAGGCATCCCTGTAGTGGGCAATGGAGGGACAGAAGCTTCTGCCTTTATTAATGAATGCAGACCATTATGAGTCTGGCTGGCTCCTGCACTGTTCCCAGAAGCATATACTGTACGTGACTTAAAATGCTAGAATATTGACACAAAGCGAGCTGGGCACCCCTAAGGAAAATTACTCCTTGGATATAATGTAGGCTCGTAACAGCTATTAGAGTACAAAATAAAACCCTCCGGGATCAAACTGACATATACCGCATTCTACCTACTCCTCAAACATTAGAAGAATTTCTTTGTGAAGGCATTCTCAAGGACAGCATTAAACTGACTTTTGTAGCAATCTGCAACAGCTTTTTGGCTTACAGCTTTTAGTACTAAATCTCTAGTTTGAATCAATATAAGTACTATATCTACCACATTAATCAATACATTTGGTTCAATACACGTTCTATTAAATTATACTTTCTAATCAAGATTTTCTGCTCCTCTTCCCTTCTTTTTATTCCAACTTCTTACCATGTACCACACTTTTCAAACTGTCTGCAGCTAACAAGAGGATGCTGGATGAAAGGTAAGCTCAGCAAAACCCAGCAGTTTCACGGTGTCAACATGGTTTCCAGAACTTCAGTCTGGTGCCTTGTTACTTAACTGACTGTCATCCTCTCAGGCAGAAAGCTCTGTGTTGGACACTGCTGAATATACCATGTGGAAAGGCGAGGGAGGAGGGAAGAGGAGTATTAAGTAGTAACACTGAAAGCAAATAAATGAAACTTATTCAGACTAATCTATAAGAAAAAAACTCTCAAAAAGTGATTTTTATACCATTTGTTCAGATTTGTGCTGCTTCAGTATTGCAGTATAGAGTTTCTTGCCAAAATCCCATTATGTTGTGGCAGGATTCTTTCCTGGTAAACTGTAATATGATTATACCAAGGACTAAATCAATGAGATAGTTTAGATTTGTAAGATACTAAGATTAAATACATACTATAAATTAAGATGCAAAAATATATTATTTAGTCCAGGTCTTTGGGGATATGTGAAACATTGGGATAGAAGAAGTCGCCAGCAATCTGAGTGATGTACAGAGTTACAGTAAATGACTTATCCACACCTGTGTTAGATTTGGTGGAATGTGGCTATTTTCATAAACAGAGGGTATGAAATCAATGTCAAAATGATAAACATATATACTGCAGACATGCACTGCATTTGCCACTGTCTTACAGATCAGAAACAGTGCACTCATGCCCCTCACTTACAGTCAGTTTCTCTTTTCCCTGTCTCCACATAATCACTGTGAACCTGCAGAGAAACTGTTGCATTTTCTTTTGACATTTAACATTATCTCACTCAGCTTACAATAGTATCTTATAATACTTTCTAGATGACATTATGTCACCATTAAAGAAAAAGGTGAAATAGCATAATAAAAGAGAAGAACAAGAATTCATAGAATTTAAAGTCAGAAAAGACCCATTAGGGCGTTTTCTCCACCCATCTTGCCAGTGTTGGATTATTGCCTATAGTGTAATTTCAAGTGTTTTGCCCAGTCCAATTTTAATTAGAGCTTCCAATGCTCCTCTTGGGAGACTATTTCACAGCTTCACAGACCTCAGGGTTAGGTTTTTTTTTTCCTGATGTTCATCCCAGGAGAGGAAGAGGCTTAGCCAGCCCCAAATCACACATGAAACCAAATCTGCATAGTCAGGAGCTGGTTTCAGTAGAATATCTAGGCTATTTCAAAGCATCTGAAAACAGTAAACTTACTTTCAACGCCTTAAAACATTAAGGCCGTGGCTCCACTGTGGCTGCAAGCAAATAAGAAGATTCTCTTACATGGGCTTCTAAGGCTCAGTTGCTATATAGGTGAAAATATAGTATAGCTGGGATTTGGGTTCCGATACTAAGGGTAACCACTTCTATAGTCCACCTCCACCAGATGAATTAACTGAAGGTTAGGGTCATATCCAGGTCCATTCTACGATTCTATAATTCTTAATTGTACTGACAGGGCATCTATGAGTACTCAGATTGTAGACATTTCTGTATTTTTCACGTAGGTGCAATACAAAAAGAGCAACTTCAGTTGAAGCTCACAGACAAATGATAAGATCATATATTATTTTCCCTCCCAGGCTCCTCCCTTACTTTCATAAAACACAAACTACAAGAAATTAACTTAAATTGTTATATCTGAAATGTTGGAGCTAGCAAATGTTTCTGATGTGTTTCATCCAAGGAATTACAATGCTTCTGACACAAATGAATATATTCACGTTTCAGTGTTCACATGCTGAGTGAATGAGAGAGCTGGAGAGGAGATATGTCTAATAGTTTTCCATAGGTGAAAAGCCAAATGAAGACTTTGGAGCTCTGGAGAGAACAGAAGAAATTCCAGGCAAGGTGTTCCTGTCACCAGCATCTCCAGTACTGAAGGACAGCTGGCAGAGCAGGAGGAGTACCAATGAATTTATAAATGCACGAAGGTAGGCATGGAGTTTCATACAGTCCAAGTTTGATCACCAGCACAGACGTAACCAAATACAGTCTCTGAAACTTCAGATTCCCAAGGAAATAAGGATTTGATCTGAACTAAAACAGAGTGGTTTCCACAACAAGGAAGGGGCCAAATCTCAAGAGAATCTGTGTTCCCATAAATGCCACTTATGTGTGGTGAGTTGATATTTACCAGCCTTAGAGAATCAGGTCTGTTCTCAGAGAAGATGGCCAATTAAATGGTCATCTTAGGACATGACTGACCACTGCTGACAATGGTAATTTAGGAAAGTCTACACTGAATTGCAGTTATTTATATAAATTAGTTCACCTAAGCTATGTGATTTGATATTATATTAATGTCTCTGAAATGGCATGACTGATAATCAGATTTTATTCTTTATTGTATTTATGTAAAACTCTCAGTGTTCTGGTTCTTCTACTCAAGCATTTCAAGCTGGACTAGAGAAAACCTATCCATAAAAAATCTCAAATTGGATAGCATGTTCTCAGGGATGCAAGCTGAAAATTAAAACCAAATCCAAACCAAACCAAAACCCCTGATACCTATTTTTCTTCAGAGACTTCCACTAAGTCACTAGTAAAATGTCAATGATTCCTTTTGGATTCATTACTATATGCGAGTACATATATCACAGATTTTTTGTATGGAAAAGAGTGACATATATTCCTGGGTATGGCAAATAAGACTTTCATCATTGTCACCAGAAGAGAAGAGGCACAAACACAGATGCCTGTTCACCATCCTTGCACCTTCCTCATTACGAGCATTGGCAGGGGGCTCCCAGTTAAGCCCCTGATGTAAATCAGGGTAGGTCCAAGGCTGTTTTAACCTACGGTGCCAGGCAATAGCCTCCCATAAGCCTCCCTGACCCTGTTTGTTGTCAATTGAAATGCAGTGAAACTCACAACATCTGTTTTGGGCAAGGTGTGCCTGGCTGCACAGGCAAGGTGTGGGTATTGCCTTCATAAATGGTATAAGATGATGGTGATGGGATAATGGCTAGGACATGTTCAAAGCAATTCATCGAAACTGGGAAACCTTTCCATTCTTTTCGTGTGGCAAAGGGGCTGTACTGCTAATCAGGATCCAGGCCTAAGTCTTGTTTGTAGAAGAACAAGACTTTTGTGATACTGCAAATGTTTGAAATTAATGCATGAGCATCCTTCCCCAATAAGAAAATTGTTCATTAAGTGGGAATAAAAGCTTAAACAAAATAGGCAAAAGGAGGCACTTCTGAGAAATATATCAAAAATCTTATTACTTTAGAATATGGTTATGATTACCCTGGTATAAATTAAGAGAAACTCCTCTGAAATCAAGGGAGTTTCAAGATAGGAACAAGTAAGAACAGACTCAGGCCTGCAGGGTTTAAAACAAAGTGAATATTGCTCATGTACTGATCAATTCTTCTACACCCTCTGCAGAGGCCACAGCCAGATGTCTCTTCATCCTGTCAGACACAGCCAGGCAAAGAGCAAGCAGAACCCAAAGCTGAACAAATCCAGATTTATCTGCAGCTATTGTACAACAGAGTAACAGGGGACAACAAGCCTTGATAGGCAATACTGTCTGATAAGATATTCAGGGATTAAGTCAGTGTTTTGCTAGACACGTGTTCATGGGCTAGTTGTTGCTCTGCTTTAATTTTTTTCTTTGTTATGTTTAATTTATCATGCTGTAGTTTCTAAACTACAACATCTGTAAACAAGTTTAAGTTTGACCTTCCTCCCATTTTACATCCACAGGCAGCACTCCTACTTTGTGTTCTAATTTCAGATACCTTAAAGACAGCTAAATCTGTGGGGGAGAGAGAGGTAGAAACCTAAACAATAAAAACAAGAGCCTTTGTCTGGCAATATGTATTCATCTTATGTGAATACAAATTTACCTAGCTGGGAGTGAGGAACTGGCTCCTGGAACTGGAGCTATGCTATGCACAGATTCCTTTTTAGGTCAAACCCAATTAAACAAACTACTACTAAATATTTAACAGCTCAGTGCAGTAATTAGTGACAAATAATGGAAGCTTAAATTGATAATTGTACAGAAATGTCCTGTTGAAAACATTACATGTTTCTTGCTCCTCCTGTTTCTCCATGCTCACTGAATCCTGACAGGTCTTTTCACAGATTAAACTGACAAATGAATCTGGATTTTATACACATCTATTTGGTTTGCAGTGAAGTTTTCCATGACTTGTGAAAAGGAACCTTCCAAGTGGAATTTCTTCTTCTCAAATTTCCATTCTGTGTTCTCTGTTTTAATGCAGAATAACTGCGAGATCATGAATTGATATCAAATCTTAAATCGACCAGCAGGTCCAGAATTTAAGCTCCTGTCCATGGGATTCAAAAGGTCACCCAATTAAAATGGGGAAGCACACAGAGCTGTGATTTATATGCAAAGGGCAACCTTTAAAACAATGATACTTTTGAGTTTTCCATAGATGCATGTACAAGAATCCCTTTGAACAAAATTACAAGTTAAATTACAAGTTTCTTGATACAGCCTGAAGGAAAAGCGCTGTAACTTGTCTGTACTCCTATGATACAGACAGATGCATCCCACATTCGTATCGATCGCCGAGTTCACCTCCCTACCTTGCGACATAACACTGGGTATTGTGTTTACCAGGTGACATGGGGACAGCCTGGAATCTGGATTCCCCACACATTGCCAGCTGGTGCGTGGGGTCTTGTAAAACAGCACTCAGCATGCTGGAGGTTATGGATCAGCGCGAGATTGACTCAAAGTGACTAACACTGGTTTTGCTCAGTTAAAAGCCAACCATGAATCAGCCCTTTTTAAAACCAGGCAAACCTGGCTTTCATATGTGGAATTCATATTTGGTAGTTATCCAGCCGGTAAGAATACATGCACCCAGTTAAGAGAATGTAGAAGTGGACTGGACCATATTTTGTATTCTGAAATCAGGAACACAAGCGAAAAATATGTCCCCTTGTTCATGGTATGTCAATTTTAGAATATGTAGGAAAGAAAAGGAAAACCTATGGTGTTCACCTAGCTCTGCTGCTTTTATAAATGCTCTGAACTCTGTTGCACCCTGGTGCATCTTTTTCCTTCAAGACGGTTTGCAAGGAGAGCCAGATTGAGCAGATTTGATGGTAACAGCCAAAGATTTCTGAGCTGATAAGCAGAGGCCCCCATGGATTTTGCTCTCTGACTTCCTTCACAACTGGTTACTGTGCCAGCCCATCTTGGACATCTTACAGTCCTTACTCCTACAGCTCTTCAAACAAGGAATAGTGGGTACTGGGACAGTGCTTATGTGGCAGCTTGGTGTGTCTGTGAATTACAAATCTACTTGTTGGAAAAGAAACTAAGGACAATTTTTATCCCTTCATAGCTGGTGATCAGTTACACAGTTAAGAACCCTATGTTGAAATGTTTTGTACTTAGAGCAACCTGAGTTCCCCCCATTTCAGTCCAAGAAACTCCATGTTTTAAAGATGACTTTTAGAGAGACCAGAATGCTATTCTGCCCTTTATAACAGTCATTATTTCTCTAAATTTTGTGAGGACACACACTGTAAATCAATAAATTTGGAGCATTTACTGACATGTGGTACCAGGACAATAAAATTTCATGTTTGTCATTGTGGTTGTTGGTTGTAAAATGCAGAAGTCCAGATTCTCTATTGTCTTCTGGTTGTTTTTTCTTGTCATTTGCATTTGTGTAAAAGAAGTGTGAAATGTGACCACAACTAAATGGGAGGAATTTTACTCTCACTTTCTCCTGTTTTCAGAACCTATAAAGGGGGAGAAATGGTGAAAACCAACTCTTACAATTTAATACTCTTCCCCCAAACAAGAAGTACTGCACAAAGAAGCATCCTTTTATGCCTTTTCCCTTCCTCCCCATGAGAGATGAAGTATCCTCCTACCAAATGTCATTCTTTGAGGTTGGCCATTCTGTTTTCTGTCAGACAGCTGGCCAGTGACACGTTGCAAGTCAGACATGTCATTAGATCCTGCCTTGACCCTGTACTGACAGTCGAAGAAATGCACCCCCCTCACCTCTGGCTTTGGTTTGTGATGCTGCGGTACTCCTGTCTCCTTGGCTATCTCCTGCTAGGGGATCCAGCCTCCTACAGCTGCTGCTTTCACCCCTCGTTGCCATTAGGACTGTTTTTTAGTGTGGCAATCTTTGGAGTGAAAAGAATCACATTTACGATGGAAATAACTGGAGACAACACTTACATTCATTTGCTGTCTATGTTTAGTGCCAAGGTGTCTGAAACAGAGAACTGTTAATTCCTTTACCAAAAGATGTGCTGTAGCTATGGTGAGGCTAATCTATAACCCTCACAGTCTTATATAATTTGCTTCTCCAAGTTAATTTTAATTCATCACAATAAAATCCACCTAATTAAAATAACTCTTTAAAGTAAAGTATTACTTTGAACCCAGGGAAAAAAAAACCCAAGCAGAATCTTTGCTATCGGAGGGCAATTCATCATACCAGAGTGCACACTTATATAAATTCAAAGGTAAGCTATAAACAAGTACCCACAGCAATAGTGCCATGCATAAAGGGGCAGGCAACAGGAGGCCTGCTTTCTAATCAGCCCTCAAAGGAACCTGCCACACAGAAGTGGCACTTATTCTAATTTAAAGCTCTCACTGTTACTTTACCATGGCAAAATTTATAAACTAATAACTCTAGTAAACAGACTGGCACTCCAAACAGAAAAACAAAACCCACACAACAGTTCAGGCCCACAGAGAAAGCTGCTTACTCAGAAAGCTACAGTCTTCAACAGCAAGATACAACATTTGTTTCGGGGCTACTCTTATGGTCCCTGATATTCAGGGACAATTCTGCACCTTCCCACTACACTTCTACTGTTACTTCACCATGGTCTGTAGTCTATTGTCCCCACAAATCTTTTCAGCATCTTGAGGCATTTTACACACCTATATATTTGTGTCCTGGTCAGCTCAAGCTAAGAATTACTTCTGGATTTGAAAGAGCCTATGCCGGGGCTATGGCTTCCTTTGAAGTGTCATTTAATAGTCAGGGCAGTTTGCTTTCAAAATGTCAATTTAAAAACATAGTTGGTCTGTAGTCTATTGTCCCCACAAATCTTTTCAGCATCTTGAGGCATTTTACACACCTATATATTTGTGTCCTGGTCAGCTCAAGCTAAGAATTACTTCTGGATTTGAAAGAGCCTATGCCGGGGCTATGGCTTCCTTTGAAGTGTCATTTAATAGTCAGGGCAGTTTGCTTTCAAAATGTCAATTTAAAAACATAGTTAATATTTTAAAGCTCACTTTCTCATTGCTATTAGTTTTGGTTCTCAGGAACCGTTAAAAAATAAAAATTTTTTACTGTTCTCCAATTACATACATGAAGAAAAGAAAACCAGAAAGCAATAATAAGGGCTAAGCAGAAAATCTCAGTAATACATGCAGCACAATATTGGATTTTTTTTTTGTTATATCCTAAACTACACCACTTTGTACAAAGTTCCTTTTCAAATCAAAGCAATACTACAGTAAAACAACTGCAGGCAAAATTTCTAAGACACAATGCAGTTTGTGTCAGAGCGCTCATCACTTCAGGCTGACCTGTCAAAGTATCTTGGGGAACATGGTAAAAAGGCAAATCTGCAAGTTCGTAAGAAACTTCTGAATGATAAAAAGTATGTGTTGCTCACAAACCACGGAATGCTGTGCAGTGCTAACTGAGCTGTACTGACTTTTACAGCAGATGTCTGTGCCATCCTTCTGCTTCTAGGCAGACCTGCTCAGGCTGTGCTTGTAAGAGCACTGAGAGGGTAACAGCATTTTAAAGCTCTAACAGAAGAAAGCAAATAAATAAAAGGTCTGTGCTCAGATGAATGATGTGGGGTAGAGAGATCAGAATTTAGTACTACACACAGATACCTGCTATCAGCAATAGAGCCATGTCATAAATTTGATACGGGTGAAGTTAGCAAGATGATATTTTTGGATCTTGATAGGCAATTTCTGTCTCCTGCATTTTCAGGAGATTCTCAACACTTTGCAGAATCCGACTCCTGCACCCATTCCACTTCCTTGAGGGACCCAATATGGTCTCAAGGTGCTCCTTTTTAGGCACTAGGAATTAAGATTTTGGCCACAGGGCTTGCTTTTCTATAAACCAATGCAATTGTCAAGACAATCTACAAACTCACCAGAGAATCGTTTCTAAGGGTCTTTGAAATACCTCTTTCCATAGATATATTTCTCTATTAAGTTCTGCACAGGAGTCCAGCATCTGCAGAGACTTACAATTCTCTGCTACATTTTCAGACTAATTCCTGTACAATCACTGTATGTTATTGTAAATCCATGAGGCCTAAACATTCAAATCGTGGGCTACCATAGTCCTCAGTGCACGTTAAAGCATTTCTAAGACTGCCCGAACTTATGCCAGCTTGTAATAGCCTCATGGGATTGTTATACCAATTAAAAATCTCTGGAATTCATCAGAGTCTGAGACATGCCTGTGAGGACCAAAAGGGAGTGATACAGAACCAGCTTGCAAAATAAATAGGATTTGCTGCGTACTGAGGGAATCCTTGGCTGTCTGACTAAGGTACCTTTTATACTGGCAGGGGATGCAAATTGGAGCCTGAGGATCTGCACTTTCATTTTCAAAGCTCTTTGCAAACATCAACCACTTCACCTTCACACCATTGCTTAGAGGGAAGTAAATATGTACAGTTCCAGCATCTTCTGTTTTCTGGAGGTGCAAAGAAGCACAGGGCATTCTTACAGGCACAGTCTGTGCTCAGGCACAAGAGAGCTTTTGACAACCTCTTCCTTCGTGGGCAAATGAGTTTCCCAAGGCCACCATGGGAATTGGTGGCAGAACAGGGTTTACTGGAGAGATCCTGCTATCCAGCCTGGTACTAAGTTCATCTTGCCTCCCCTGCAACACACCAAAGCAACTTGCTGGAATTCCAGACGTACACTGCTTTGCTGTAGAGGACAGATTACTGCATGTCATCCTCTATAATCTCTCCTGTAAGAGGAATTCTACATGCTTCCTGGGGACCTCCCCCTTTGCTTTCCCCCACAAATGGTGGCAAGGTTAGAGACAAGTTGTTTTCTCAAGGCTGAGATTAAAAATGGCTCTGTGTTTTGCTAAACATTCCTCTGAAGCACGGGCAGCGCGTGCGTGTGTGTCTGAAAACGACCCCAATGAAAGGAAGGAATGAGAGATGCTAAACAATGCTGTGCAAAGTTGCAGACTGTTCGGCTACAGGCCAGAAAATGAATCCAATTTTTCATTCTGTCATTATAAATATTTCAGTGCAAATGGTACTGATTTTCTGCAACTGTGGTTAAGCAAAGGGCCTCCAAGTGAATATTTAAGGAAAAAAAAAAAAGGAAGAGAAGAAGAAGAAGAGGGAAAGGAAAATAAAAGAAAAATAAGAGGGAGGGGGAAAATTAAGGTTAGCAACCAATTAATTTCAAACTTTCAGTGTAAAAGATTCTGGGAAAAATTCTACAGTGATGCAGCGTGTGACTCGAAGGAGGAAAAAAAAACATTTACTCTGCTCTTCTTCTGACAGTTTCTCATAAAATATCTGCAGTCCATCTATCTTTTAGTACTCCAGGCTCCTCTGGAGAGCAGAAAATAGTAGTTTAAAGCTCACTTCAGTGCCAGTCTGCGGGAGATTGCTTTCCACAGGACCCCTGCTGATGGAGGCCTAGGGGAAGAGGCCCAGGAGTTATTCAATCAGTCCAAGGCTCTGGGGCGGCCAGGGCTCCTTTGAGGGCTGATTATAAAGCTGCCCTCCTGTTGCCTGCCTCCGAACAGAACGAAATGAGCAGCCTCTTGCTGAGCAGATTCTGCAAGAAGGAATTTCACCTGTCATGGAGTTTGTCAGAATTTCAAGATTTATCTTGGTGCAAAATTAATAAAATACCAACTAGGATTTCAGCCTGACTACTCAGCTGTGTCATCTCAAAGTGATCTTTCACCTAAGAAAACCTGGACACAGAGCTACTGAAGTCATTCTTGCCCTACTTTTGCTCAGGAGCTTCGGCAGATGCTATGACTGAATAATAAAATGATTAGAGGTGGATTTCCTGACAATTACATCCAACGTCAAGTGCTGGGTGGGTGCTACCGTCCTAACGCGTGACCTTCCACCTTACTTCTGTATTTCCTAAATCTCCCTGGAATAAGCTAGGAATCTGAAATAGAAAAAGATCATTTCTGCAGTTTATAACCTAGCAGGTCCCTTATGGCAGCACATCTGTTAAGTTCATACATTGGTATTCCAGGTCTGGATTTGATTTATAAGTTTTAAAGGAATACAAACAACAGACTACATAAGATTACATCCAGTGAAACACTGCAAATTAATATGGCTGTGACAGTCAAGTACATGGCCTTTTAACTATATTCTGAGTTTAATACTGTGGTAAGGTGCCAGGTTGATAAAGCATCATCTAAATCTCTGTGAACTGAGTTCAGTTCTTTCAAAGCTAGACAGTCTCACCAGTCTTCTGACAGTGCCTTACAGCAATATTAAGAATAAAAAATCTTTGTACACTACCTGTTTAGTTAAGATTGTACTATCTTATAGCACTTGGTCACATGAATTTCACATCTCAGGCAGCATAGAGGCAATTAACTTGCAGCCTGCAAGTGAGCTTTTCAGCTAAAAGAGGAGATCAACTTGTAGAAAATAAAATGCAGCTGAAGGGTAAATAAATGTTATCCAATTAACAATGCCATTGGTTCAGATCTTGACATGGAGCAACAGAGATACACTGTATCAAGAAACAGCAAAATATGCCCAGATTGGGAGCAAAGATGCATTTCCCATCAATAGCTCTTACCCTACACTGTGGTGATTTCTCTATACTGTTCAAAGCTGCTGTTTGAAGCAACGAATCTACCTTTCTGACTATTTTCTCCTCTGGATTTTCTAACAAGAGCTTAAAGCAAAGGGTAACATATCCTTTTCCTAGCTCCTCAACCTTAAATGACAATTCAACATTAATACACATCATAAAGCCACCTTTACCAGGCAGTAGTAGTCTGACAGTTTTAACACCAAGAGATCTCACAGTAAAGACAGAGAGAGAGAAAGCATGCAAGTGAATGCACAGATGGTGGGAGGGGACACAGGGTGCTCTCAGCAGGCTACAGTAGAGATGCATTAACTCCACAGAGGGATAAGGGCTTCCCACCAGTACAGTCATGAATTATAACTGAGCATAGGAGTGAGTTCTTAGTGCCTGTCTCACAGCAAATATACTGTTCCATTTTCCTGCACAATCACCTTTCACCTTTACAAATGCAAAGCAAAGCAAAATGCACCACTAATATTTAACAATATCACAGGTTCTTTATCTTACATAGAACACATCTATACACAGAAGTATGGAGGGGAAGCAGAGCATTCACTGACACAGAGTATCCCCGAGCAAACTTACACACCCATGATCCATGACTGTGTCTAGCAATTCTGCTGCAAAATGAGACTAACAACACAGACAAACAACTAAAGTTGCACATAGAAATATGTGTAACTCAGCAGTATTGGTTCACGGGAACTGAATCATCTCTTTCTCTCTTCCCTTGTTAACAGGGTGGAGGACACTCAATTTCAGCTTTGAACACAAAGGAAGCTCGACTTTAAAAAAATAAATCACAGGAGCCTGCAAAAATCCACTCTTTTTCCATCCCAAATATTTCAGCCTCAGTTTGATCAAAGCATGGTGAACCTGATCCCAATAACAGGTAGAAAAGCTAAACCTAAAAGCAGCCTCTCCTGGTTGGGGTTTTGTAACAAACAGTTCTAGTTGTGTAGGATCTGTATTGGAGTCTTTTTGACTAATGCTTGGAATGGAGTGGCCCAGTTATGCTCTTCCCCTCCCCCACCACCACCCCCCAAAAAAAAGAAAATAAAAAGAAAGAAAAAAGAAGAAACGAGACCACTTTTGAGCCAAGATTGCTGTTTACTGGAGTGTCTCTTTATGAATCACTGACCACACCTTGTTTTCCCAAACTATCTGCACCTCCTCCCTGAGGGAATTCATCCCCTCCCAACTTTCCTCCTACTCAATGAACCTATCAATGGAGAAAACTTGTTATTTTAGGCAGCTGAAAATTCGACCAGTGTTAAAGGATTCTTTTGCCATGCCTTTCACTTTCGTTTAAATCCTCAGTGTTCCTGTTCTAAATGACAGCACGGCAAGCACTGCTTTTAAGCACTATTCATCTTGCCTACCACATCTCAGCCTTTCACACAGAAGGCTGCGCTGTCTCCAACAATGGAACCTTCTCCTTTATAGCTTGAGGGCAGAGACTCTTACTAGCTGTAGACTTGCTATGACAATAAAGGACACAAATGTGAATTTCTCATAAAATATGGGTTTGGCTGTGGAGGTACCTGGCTTTAGAAAACTCTGTCAAGAGCAAACAATACATCTTTATCCCAAATGCACAGCAGCCACACAGTTGAAAGAGGTTTTCCAAATGATCTAACATATCAATGGAATCAGGATGCTTGTGAATTTTACACTTTTCTTAATTTTGGGTCTCTAATCGATATTTTAGCTTCCTTCACACTTAATATACTCAGTTTGGTTTGGCAGCATGTCTTGTGGAACATAACAAAAAACCAAAAGAACACCCTCCCCCACAAATCCCTGGAGCTTGAGGAGATGCCCTGTGGTGGAAGAAGGTAGGGTTCAAACTACAGATCTAAAGAGATTGCAGACTTGATGCTACCAAGCCCCTTTCCCTATGCTTTGATACCCTGAAAGCATAGAGGGGTGAGGATGCTGGGGTATACAGGAGCCACAGCAACCTTGTGCCAGTGCTGTGGAGGGAAGAGGGGGCAGACCTTGAGCTGCAAACTTTCAGTGTTAATGGTGTGCCATCACTCGTTGGGAAATGACAGGACCAGTGGAGAGTGGAGCCAGGAATGAGGAGCTTATTCATGGGGATGGAGTGAGGGGGGCCAGCAGCGGGGTAGGGGGAAGGGAGGCAGATTTGCAGAACTGGCCATGAAGCTCCTCAATACACCATAGCTGGATGCTTCATAAAGTAACACTGATGGCAGTCCCGGAGATGGCCATCTGTTGTCAGCTCTGGGCCAGATGAAAGATAATATAATGGCAGCTACTGGTAGCTAACAGCAGGGCAGTTGTAGGAAGGAATGCGTCCTAGAATGAAGAAGTGGTGCTTCCTGTTTAGCACAGAAAATCAGTCATCGATATCAACTACATTAGCAAGAAATTAATGGATGGACAATTAAGAGAACTGAACTGATCTACCAGGAAATTAGTCATATGCAAACAGAGTGCTTATTTCTTCTGCTTACTCCAGGTGTATGTGCCAACTGATCTGACTAATGGCAAGGTGTAGGCTGAAACATTCAGGGCACAGATGATAAAACCTCATTTTCTGCAAAGGGCAGAATTCCATTTCTAATGATTATTTGTGGGTCAGGGAATACATTTACTGCTTCCCCTGCCCTCAATCTACAACAGGACTCCCTGATGCTTGCTGAGGTTTCTGTAAGGACTGAGGGTAGAAATTGGCCTTTATGTAATAACTGAACTTCCCCTTATTATTACCATGATTTATTTTTACAAGTGCCTTATCATTATTATCAGCATCACTCAGCAGAAAAAATGTTTCCCTTCCCGAGCACTGTTATTTCTATTTTGTTTCTTTCTTTGTCCCATAATCTCTTTTCTACTTCCCTTCTACTCTTTTGCCTTTCCTTTCCTTCTTCTTCTGTCTTTCTCTTTTTCTTTCTGCAGCAACTTTTGATTTGCTTCTCCAAGCACACCTTGCTGTTCCATTTGATAAAAATATCAGAAATTATGGTTTTAATGTTGACATGTAATATCACAGATATGTTTCAGAGTCAAGCTTAAAAAGACAAAGGAACAGTGGTGCTTATCTTCTGACTGCCATGGTTTGCTTTCAGACTGGAGACAACAAACTTAATTTAACATATTTGCATGACAGTCTTTGCAGTCTATAACCTATACTGTATTACCTGATTCTGCAGAATCTATTTAATGTGGACCATACAAGTCAAGATGGAGAATAGATACAAAGCATGAGTTAATTTTTTGTAATAGATACTCAGATTTTACAAAAGGAATCCTGCCATATAAGAGCCTAAACAGCAAGAAGTAGGCAAAATAGGGACATATATTAAAGCACATACACTTTTGGGTATGACTCTATTCCCCTTAAAAGACAAGAAATATACATTTTTGCTTATTTTTGAATTGGTGTAGCTCAGTACTTACTTTGAACAGTATATTTAACTTTCAGTCCTTTATCATTTTACTGTTCCTTAAGTCTGAATTTGAAATGGTGTATTTAAAGGTAATATTCATTACTTAACTGCTACACTGTCTTTGTCAATTAATTCAGTATTTTCATCAATAATATCACTCAAGTATCTGAAAAAAACAAACCCATAATTGATTCAATTCCTCCAGAAATGTAAGGAATGTTCTCTCAGGTAATGTATGGGGGATGTTGTGAACACTGTTTCCTGCTTATTTACAGGAAAAAGTGCAGGAAGTTTCAGAGGCTGACTGTTGTATGCAGAGTTACATGTATATGGAGTATGTGGAGATAAGTAAGACGTGTTAATACTACGCCCATCCTTGTCAAGCACTATTTAGTGAAATCAAAAGGGTCCCTGAAAAACTCTGGCACTTTGGGCTTGGTGGGCTTTGCAATGTGCTATAAATATTCATGAACTAACAAAGTACCCACGGGGAGTGTTTACATTTGAATGGGCCAATCAAAGGAGGGTGAACTCACAAGCTCCAAACCTGGATATTTCTTATTTAGAAAAGAATTACCGCATGAAAACCTAATGTGGCCGTAACACCCCTCAATCCCCAGGAGGGAAGGGACACTGGAAGGGAATCCAAAGTATTTCTTTTTGTATTTAAACTTTGTTTGACATTGAAGCAAAAGACTTTGAAGGTACGCCCTTAAAGAGCCTCCACCATGCTGCTCTTGATTGCCTTTTTGAGAAAATTTGCAAAGAAGGTAATTCTCCCTTTTAGGGAAAAAAAGTCTCAAATCTCAGGAACACAAGTCTGAAATTTTTCAATCTTGAAAGACATGGAAAAATACCCAATGCACATACTAGTTCACATATATCTACCTGAAACAGAACACACAGTAAGAGTTCAGGAAAAAAAGCACTCAGAGTTGCAATGCATGCAGTGCTATCTAGTTCCCTCAAAACATAAGCAGTAATTACAATCCTAGAATCTCTGCCATACATATTATTATCACCATCCTCACTCAAAGAGATGGAGAACATGCACAGTTATGTGGAGCAAGTTAGTACCTGACTTTGCAACTGAATTTAGCCCTCCTGACTCCTAGGCATTTACTCTGAGAAAAGCAACCTGACTGCCTGCTAAGGACTAAGGCCAACATTAATGAATGTGGCATCTGTATTTAGGCATCAAAAGGGTTTTGCTGAAACCTTAAACGATGCTATGGCTGCTCAGCACCTATGCTTTTATCAGGGTTCCTAACTTCGGGCATTTATGACCTGATTTCCTGATGTACTCAGCACCAGCATCTTGCACTGGCCTTAACTGCAGCTAGAGGTGCTCAGCACCCTCTCAGAAATAGGCCACCGAGTTTGAAAATGTTGGCCTAAAGCTTTGACTGTTAATTGGATTCCAGGTAGGCTTCTTTTTAAGAAGAGCTGACAAAGTTATTCCCTGCTGGCTCCTGGCCTTTGGGGCCTAGAAAGCCAGCATCTATGTTCCACTCCTCACCCTTAGAGTTTGGGGACCTAGAAATGCCAGAACTATTCTCCAATTTCACTTAAGAAATGTTTTGAGGCCTTTTCTTTGTGAAGAAAACATCCTGCAGGTTTGAAAGTTTTGTCCCTGTTTTGTGTAAAGAATATAAATTATTCACGGTCTCCCCTGCTGTCATGGAAAGCTCACCAATGGGACCTACATGATACACAGACTCGACTACTGTGGGGGCCTTGATTAAACAATACTAGATGGAGGTAGTGGTATCACTGCTGCTATGGCTGATGATATTCCCACACCATTCCTTTCCCAGCTGGCCCCAGAAGGCCTCTGCCACAAGGAGACAACCCCAGCCCAGGTTAATTAGCAGTTTTCTCTAGCTGACCCCCAAATGAGAGAATATCGTGTTTGAATCCCAGCTCTGCCACCGTCTTCACTAAAGGTCTCAGTCAAGTCTTTAGTTCTTGAAATAGCCTAGAGCTTGCTTAGTTCTGCTCCAGCTTAGGTCAAGGGTATTTTAAAGGCCATTTTAAACTGTTGAGATTTTTGGGAGCATTTTACAATGCTGAGATCTTTGGAAAGTTTAACTCTTAAGGAAGTGAGGAAGAAACTAGAAGATTAGTTTCAACAGTGCTAGCTTTGGAACATGAAAATGTTAAAACTGGAAATCCAGAGAAGGACTCACATAAAGCTTCATAAAACTTCTGGAGACTCTTCTATACTGCCTCTGCCCTGCTTTGTTTCAGCAGCTTGTACTGGGAGCTAAGAATGTTCTCCTGCTGTTTTAAGCGACATGAGTAACATCTGCTATGAGTGCTTCATTCTTTCTTTCATCCTTTCCCTGGGGAAGGAGCTGTGTATTTTGTTTTGGTAGAGCTCTGTTGTTGTGGGTTGGGATTTTGGGGAAGGTTTAGAAATCTACATGCAGGTACATGTTTATATGAGAGAATGGAGCCTTTGGCACATCTAAGTGCACCCTGCTCTTAAAAGCATTAAGTTGAGGACATTCATAGTAACACTTAACTGCTGTGGAAGTCTACTCCATGCTCCCAGGCCAGTCTGTAAGAAAGTTTGAGCTCCTGAGCAAACAAGCTTCAGCTCTTTGATAAAAACACCCACAACGCAGGGCTGTCAACTTCCACATTGTTACCAAATGAGAAGAACTTCTCAGGCCATCTCTAAGATGTGTGTTACCCAGTCCACTAAGAATATTAAGGATTGAGTCTCAGAGTGGGACTCGACAAACATGTAGGAAGGCAGTGTAGACAGCAAGAGAGCTAGCTGGTTGAATATGCGGCTGGTTTCCTTTGCTACTGAGGACCAGTGCTGCAGCTCCGTTTTAGCTGGAACGTCCTACAGGCTGATGGCTTCATGCCCAGGTATTCTGTGCTGATGGAGTCCAGATGGGAAGCAGCAAGGGCGTGAATCACTGAGGCCAGGTCCCTTTTGAACAGGATGGGAAGCAACTGCTGATCCAATTATTTCTTGCCCTAGTTTTCATGTCTGTAAAGTAGGGACACTTAACTACCCCAGGGGCAACTAATTATTAGTCACAAAATGTTAAGTAAATGTTCTAATTCACCAAAAAGGAATATAATTTTTGTACTGGGCAAAATGAAACTGAAAGATCATGTAATCTCAGCTAGCATCATATTTGAAACTATCACCATTGATAAAACATTAAAAACATCTGCACAATTATTCAGCAATTCTATTGGACATTGGTATCTCTCTGATCCAGCAACATCTGCAAAAAACTAAAATGAATTCATTCACCCTGGGTAGCATCCCATAAGAGTATCTCATTCCCCCACGACACACACCGCAACATGTTGTGTTCCTGGAAGTGTTCGTGGCCAGGTTGGATGGGGCTTTGTGCAACCTGGTCCTGTGGAAGGTGTCCCTGCACATGGCAGGGGGTTGGAACTAAATGATCTTTAAGGTCCCTTCCAACTCAAACCATTCTATGGTTCTATGGAAATAACACCAGGACTGGAAATAGGAAAGGAATGGCTGCTCCTCATCAGAGCCAAGGGAAGCACAAACACCAGATCAAACATCTAAGCCTAAGTCCAAAGACTAAGGCTAAAGAAACAAGCACTGGAAATAGCATGTGGACAGGAAAAAGAAGTTTTAATAGGGACAAATTCCTTTATCATAATTTCATGAAAATTCAATACTAAGTTAAATTATCAATAAGCTTCTTCTCTTCCTTATCAGTTCAATATTATGGCTGATAGATGGAGAAGGTTGTTTTAGCTATATCTACGCTGTACAGTGAAGTGCATGGTCCAGGTGTTCAGTTAGAAGATTTTCAACTTTGGGGAGAAATCTAGGCACCCTACAAATGCATCTACCTTGCAGCTTCCTTGTCTGATACCTAGATTTTAAAGATTGTTACAAGCCTATTTCTGAAAAGCCCTTATTGTGTTAAGCATGTCTTATTAAAAGCTTTCCATTCTAAAGAATAAGCATTTTTGGGGACATACTTTTGCAAGTCCATTTCAGAAGTATAAATAGACCACGTAGCCTTTGGAACATGTAAGTATGAAAATTCACAACTCGAAACACTCTTAAGGCACAATTTGCTTCTTTTCTAGGGAGGTAGCATTTTCAAAAATTTAAAGGCGATTCTACAGCTATGGAGCACAAAGACATTTAAAACAGTGTAAAAGGAAGACAAGGGTGAGCTATGGAGATGATCTTAAAACAGCTTCCTGTAAAATCTCATTATTTCAACTTACAGGTTGAGCAACACATTGCAGGTTTGATTTTCAGGACTAGTCATTTACTCTCTGTTCTCATCAGAATGTGGTCCTGTGGGATTGTCTTGCACTCCTAGCAAGGGTCTGGAGTGAAATAATGGAAACTTCTAGAGAGTACTACTTGATTTTTGCATTGAAAAGGTGAGATGAACATAATATGTAGGGCTTCTTATTTTCCTATAGCCCACTCTTTCTGAACAGCAGTGACAAAATGCTAAGTGAAGAATCACACTGGGCCAAATGCCAAGTTAAGCACCATCATAATGCTGTACCATACATGTGGACAGGGCTTCTATGCTATTGTGTTCTGCCCTGCTCTACCTTTCTCGTGTTCTCACCTTGCCTGCCCTACAACCATGGAGTGCTGTCCCTGGCTTCTAATCTGAGATGATTAGCATCTCCCATGCATGGAAGAAGTGCTTTAGATGCATGTTTAAATTAAAAGCAAGGACTGCTCCTGATAGAGGGAATAAATACATTGTTATGCTACAAGCCCCAGCACAAACCACGGTGATGTGAAAGGATAGAGAAGCATAACCTGGGGCCTAGTTGCCAGGGATTCTACTGCTTCAGTTGATAGATGCCTGAACAAAGTGATGCCTCCTAGAATAGGTTTTAAATGAAAGTGCACTGGAGATCACTGTATTTTCAGCAAAAGCAGACTCCAAAAGTCTGTACCTACTGCTCTGCCTAAGTGCTTTGCTGCCCTTTCACCAGCCTGGGTAGATAACTGGAGGTGAGAGCAGAATGCCAGTGATCCCAACAAATAAATGCAAATTGCATGATGGTACTGCATTTTTTCAAACATAATGCATTCTAAACTGGGGTGGGGCTACCCAAGTTAATTAAAATAATAACAGAATGAAATAAGTGAATAAGAAAATGAATACCTTTTCCTTTTTGCTAGTGTAGATAAGCCAGAGAGAGGCTGTCTCTAAGGGTATGGAGATGTGGTCTATTAAGAGGCTTCTGCAGCATGGAACTACCAACGCACTGATTGTCATCTAGCCAGTGCAGAGCAGAATTTGTCTCTCTGTAGCAACATCCTTTTGTGCCCTTCACTAGAAAACCAAGTGCTTCAGTTATGTTGAAGTTACAGTGAACTATGCTTAGAAGGAGAGAGCAAAACCTTGCCCTTAGTCTTGGGCAGGAATAAATTTTGAGTGGAAAAATATGTAGTTTTCCATTACCATAAAAAAGCTGAAGGAATCTGCTTGGGACTCCATGTATTTTGAAACAAAAGTGTGTTTTAGGAGGGATAGACTTGTAAGGAGGTGACCTCTGTGTGTTTTGCATCTTCACAATTCAGTTAATCATTCTGCTTTTTAAAATCCAGTTGGAATTATACTGTTAAAAGTAATTTCTACCTCTTTTTCCCATGTCTTACTTTTCATAACTGTCTTTTGCATTCCTGTACCTTGTCTCTCTCTGATTTTTTTCTTTTTTTTTTCCTCTTGGTCTTTTTTCCCTAACAATCTCTCCTTTCTTTTTCCAGAAGCAGTGTCCCTATTTCTCCCTACTTCCTCATTTTGGTTATCAGTGATGAACAGCAGAATTTGTGAAAATCAGTAAGGCAATAATATTTAAATATTTTTTCCTGAAAAAATAGTTCCACCCTATTGGAAACACTCAGTAAAAAAACCCCCAAAACTCAGCAAGTGTTTTGACCTTCCCCAAAAAATCAAAGAAAATGATTAAAACTCCCCAAACATCTTGTGAAAGAAACACATACAACAAAATGAGCTTCTGACCTTTCCTCATTCCACTCAGTTTCTCCTTTATTTTTCTCACAAGTCCAATAACTTTCTACACAATCCAGACTGTTTTCTGACTTCAGAATTCGATCTTGCTTCTTTCTGTCCATCATTATGTATGACTGTCTTTTTCCCTAAATGTCCAATTTTTTATTTGCTTTTCCTCATCTTTCTCTTCCACTTTGGATCAGAGTTTGCATGCTTGCATGAAACAGATTTGGATCTATCAAAAATAGGATGGAGATACTGCCAGTCACCTTGGAGTGTTACAGGTGTGGTACTGCAGGTATGACAGGAGTTCCCATGGCCTAGGGGTCCACCCAGAATGAGGTAAGGAAGGCTATCAGAAAGGCTTTATTGCATATTGTTTTCATGCAGAAAGAAATCAGGAATGAAAAAATGCAGTGCAATCGACACGAGTATCAATCTCTCACACAATGAGTTCATGTGTGGTTTAAATGCTCTGATTTCTTTTTCACCAATGAAATATTTTACATTGTCATGCCCAACATTGATATCAGGTTTTCAGCATGTAGAACTTTCAGCAAGTGAAATACCAAGTGGCGATATGCATGCACATGCCTCACTAGCCTATTGCCTCTGCTGATGAGATGAAATCTAGATCTGGCTCAAAGCAAAATTAATTGTGGACACTTAAGTCAAAGTACTTAAGAGATGGGGACTCATGCTATAAAAAACTACTGAAAAACCGTAAGTGCTGAAAAAGCTCTTAATTCCAAATAAAAAATCACATGGCAGTCTATGCAGGAAAGGCCTTACTGTGCAAATATTTCTCCTTTCACCATCCCTATAGGCTGTCAAAGACTGAAAATTTTTTCTCTGTCAACCTATCTTAATATTTCAATATAAACTACAATAATTTAGAAATATTCTTTTGCAGTTGTCTCAAAGTGTAACACTACATCAGGAATAACATACCACCATCTCTCACTGCAAGACATGCAGTGCAGAACGTTAATGTATAGTAAATAAACCCTTCATCCAAAATTGTTTTCAGATCTTGTTCAACATTTATTTCTTCCTCTCTGTCCTTTTGTTTACTGTTGGTAAACAGTACCATTACAAGTCTGACAACAGCCCACAGGAAGACAGTGTACCATTCATTTGACCACATTTTCCCCCCGCCAAGTTAGTATTAATGGGGAATGGCCAGCAAGTAAACCAAGATATATTATGTCTGCTACCCCCTTCCCCCATCATAGACTCCCACTTTAGTGCATAGCTTTTCATGCTTAAAGACAAAAGAACAAATTTATTTTCCACTTCAGTGCTTTACTAAATGTTTTATGGATATCAAACAGGAAAATAGGATGCCCATTTTTCTATCCTCAAGAGCAGGTTGAGCTGAAACAACCCACAGTGCAAGAATCCAAAAATGGATTCAGGCCTGCACCAGGTAACTTTCTGCCAGCACCTTTGTGAAGCAGCATGAGTTGAATCATCTGCAATGTCTCTTGTCCTTCCCTCATTCCCATCCTGATGATAAGCAAGTATCAGAGGAGGTCATGGGCAAGTAAAGCTTTGAAACAGCTATCAAATACATAATGTTATTATAACTGCCAGGAAACAAGTGTGGTACCTGCAGCTCTGTTTGGAAGAAGAACTTCTGTGGACACTGTGTGCAGTCATAGATCTTGTCCTCTTGTCCATGGGCTGAGAAAATATGCTGCTGCAACTTGTTTGCTTGAACAAACACTGGAATATTAGACAAACAACAAGCTTTTCACTATTTCATATTGCAAATGAAGAGTTTTTTATAAACAATATCTGTTACCACTCGTCAATTCCAAGACATAAAATTAGGCTACTGCACTCTGATTTCACCTTACACTGTTTCTGTAATGGGTACCAATGATTGCTACTTATCTACAAAGGGTGATCCTTCTTCTAAAACAAATGAATTGAAACAGATCCCTGGTTTAAGAAAAAAAAATCAACAAAGGAAAAAATGACCCTAACAGGACATACAATGAAGATTTCAAATATAAAAATCTAAAAATGCCATTTCCTGTTCAGAATTATTTCTTCATGCTTACTGCACTTTGATTGAACACACACAAAACTTATTTCCTAGCAACCAACAGGTTTGAAAAGCACAGATGCCAAAGTCCTGTTTACTCTGTGTGCCTGAAGTTAAAGCTAACAAACAGCTCTGTATTTAAATGTGTTAATGCTAAAAATTATATCCCACAGCTACACTGGGGCAATGTCTATAAATGTGAAAAAGAACTGCAGGTAAATTCTCTTTGGATACTTTAAGATCAACCCTGCCTACACACTGAATGCAAGGGTTTCAATAATATAAACATGTTCAATTTTAATGACTACAAAACAAGGCCCTAAGACTGTGTAACAGTTTACCTAGGAGACATACTATTAATAATTAAATTGTATATGCCAGAGGCAGTGTTTGGGTTGGCAGCACTGACTTCTGATGGATGCCTGGTGCACTGTGACCTAAAAAAGTTTGCATCTACAATATTAATCTGTATAGGCAGGGAAAGGATTTATTAAAGATGCTGGCATTTGACTTTGACTCCATTCCTAATCATTAAAATTATTCTAATTGCGAGGCAACAAAAAACATCAGAATATTGTTCTTCTGAGTCATACATTTTAATCACATTTCTCATTACCCCCGAAAAAAAAAAGATCAGATTCCATTTTCCATATAAAACTTATATTGGTGATTTTTACTTCTTGTTAATATTCTAGCAAGATATGCTGAAATAATTTAATGGCATACTGCTAATAAAGCATCATTGTTTATGATTAATGCTCACTGTCTATTTACCCCATCAGCAAAAAGCAAAAAGTATTTCACACAAATTGAAATCGACTTATCTCCATACTCTTTAACCCATTTTACAAGGCTACTGGCTCAAAAATTAAAGGATTAGTTTTATCAGGGATCTTGCTCACATGGAGAACCATCAGCGGGTACTCTTTACATATGCAAGTTTTTATGTTGTGTTTACAACACCCCAAACTTGGAAATCAAAGACCCGTGACATTACACTAAAAAAAGATCACATCATAAAGTGTAAACAAAAAGATGGAAAAAAATTAGTGAAATCAGTAATAAAACTAAAAACTCACAAAATACCTGGCTGACAGAATTACTGAATGCAGCTGCCTCACAGGCAAACTGTTTACGGTGGTACTATCCATGCTCAGACACCATTATGACAAGCTGTGCAGTGAAGATGAACTATGTATTTTTTTAATTTTATAACCCACAGAAATGTGTGAAACCTGAACACAGTGAGGTAATAATCATCACCAGCCACTGTATCTGAAAGATGAAAAATTCAAATTTAATTTTCCTCTATAGCACTCGCTTAGGTTTTATTGGGAGAGGAGCTGCCAAACAAAGAAAAGTAAAATGAAGGTATTAAAGAGCCTATTTGCTTATCAATGGAAATCTTTCACTTCCATTAATGGAGAACAGAAACCTTGAATGGCTTCCAGAATTAGCATGCCAGTGATGTGAGAATACCTAAAGTGTGTTTTGTCATGTTTGTGATTATCTTTGATTTTCATCTTTTAAAGCAAAATTGGGCATGCAAGCTACATATTAACACTTATGTTTTAGGTTATCATTTTATGAAATGTTCTATTAAGAAGTCCTTAAAAAAACTCACAACAACTCAGTAGGCATCCTTTTAATGTGTTTTCATTTCCAACAACAGCATTTTTCTGTTCTTCATTATGGCCCAAACACTGCAGTGCTTAGCCCTACTGGGTCAAGTCATTTTCTCACTTGGGTTTTACTGCTGAATAACACCACTGACTTGGGGAGGATTATTCCACACTTGGACTTGTGTCAGGGGAGAGCAGAACTTGACTTGTGGCAAGACAGCATGGTTTGCTTTCTAAAGCACATTACAAGGGTGTTTCTTCTCACCACAAGCCAACAAATACATGCATGTGGGCTCTCTTACCCGATCAGAGGAGAATGCTGCTGCACAGGCTATGCCTGGGAACTGGGGCCAAGCTCTGCTCTGAGTTTTATTGTTTCAGATGAAACATCTGTAGCTTTAAAGCACAAATTTATGGGCAGTTTTAACCTTGGCAAGTTTGAAACAAGGAAGTAATGAATGTGATACTGTGGAAGGTAACAGACTATCACTTCTGTAATTATAAAAAACTCAAACTTCCGACAGAAGAGCTTGAAATGCAGTTCCTACAGATGGATGCCTGACCTTCCAAGGAGCTCAGCTTTCTAAACGATTTCTAATCAATATTACTAATGAGCACAGATGTAATGTTCCCTTCTAAAACTGACCTAAAGCCAGCACATGACACATTTTTAATTGGAGTTCTGCAAGGTCAAGCTAAGGGCATGACTGGAACAAGCAGTTGATGGCCTCCTACCTGTAAAGCACACTGGACATTTGAAGGTGCCCCCCATGCCTTCAAAGCTGTGCTCTATCAGGTGGCACTGAAGTTTGGCAGGAGAGTCGAATGTCTGATTGCAGAGTTTGCATTCATGGTTCAGTCCTTCATCTGCAGGAGAAATCAAAGGAAAAGTGAAATTTGCCACAGCCCTTATAGCAAGAAAGTCCAACGAAATCTATGAACTGGAGAGTCTTTATTTTCCTAAGCTCAGGAAACTGGATGCCGCTCAGCACCCACAGCTGTTGAAATGTTCTCTTACCTGGAATATTTCAGAACATACAAAGCTTAACTGGGCAGTAAACCCACAGATTTTCCAGATACAATCTGCACCAGACAGGAATGCAGAGCATTAGACTTCAGTAGGAAATGATGACTATGACCCGAAGCATCATTTCTTAGCAGACCCACCTGAACATAACCAAGTACATTTGCAAAAGAGCACATAAAGAATTTAATGCTGATCACACATCATCCCATCTACCACAGGTAGGAACTGTGAACGCAGTTTTTGGCACTCTGGCTGAGGTGGAGTTTCTTGTAACCAGCATGAGAGGGGAGGGTAGTTTATTCCTTCACATCACTCCTGCTCCACGTTCCGAGTCTCACGGGAATACAGGAAACCTCTTGCAAGCCGCAGGATTTCAAAACCTCCCTTTCTGACAATCCTGGAATTTTTCCCTCTTTATTTGCATTTCTCCTCCGAACAGCCCAGAAAAGTCCCTGTGTGCCTTCTGACACAGCTTTCCCGTTCATGTCCTGTGGCTTTAAAACCCTTCCCGCTCCCTGCCGCTTGTTCCTCTGCTTCCTCCCATTGTCCTCCAAGGCCGGCTGGTGCCTGGCACCAGGTTCCCTTCCTGAGGGTGCTGCAGGATTCATCCTCTCCGCCCATGAGGGCAGTCAGCTCCTGTCCTACTTAGAAACAGTTGCTAGGTGAGAAGTGGCTTCCAGCCCTGCTGCAGAGGCCTCAATTCCCACAGCGCCGCTTAGAAAAGGTCCTTCTGTATGTCACTTGTGTGCTACACGAGTAGCATTGATCTCACAGGTAAATACTGTATCTGATTATTAAAAAACAAGCGGGGATGAAATGCTTGGTGACTGGCACGGGTCCTTGCCATTGCTCAGGTGGGAAGGAGTGGTGCAGGAGAGCATCCTGCCCGTGCTGAACCCACAGGACGAGGCAGTGCCTGCAGCCGTGATTAGTGACTGTGATGACAGTCGTTTGTGGAGGACAGTGCGAGCAGAGACAACGTTTCACATCCCACACAACAACAATCCTTCCCACCAGTGTAAAGAGAACATGACACAGTGCTCTTGTAGCCGAGTGGGGCCGCATGCCCACTCAAAATGATCCTTAGTAACTTGTCAGAATTGAAAAAAATGTCAATGGCAGCCCTCAGCTTTCACTTATGTTTAGTCCAAAAGCTAAATTTAGCCTTTGTGTAAGTCACGGCATCTTTAGCAGAGGGGGAGAATTAGAGGGCTTTAGGCAGTATGAACTAAGCCAGACAGTGGAGGCAGTTCTGCAGATGGGACTACTGAAAACTACCACCATGGTTTCTATAGGGTGTCAGAGCTCTTCACAAGGAGAAGGTAAGGGACAGACAAAATCCAAGAAACTCAACGATTTACACAAAATTGGGGTGGGTGGTGGACTGTCTCCTTTGGAGTAAACAGGTAAAAATACACTGACTTAAAGTATTTCTATCTTGACAGCAGTCTGTAACTGGGGAGCTCTCCCTTCACTGAACACCCAGCTCTCATAATGTCCATAGATACAATGCTTCCATTGCTTTTGATGGTACTAATGTATTTTACATGTAGCGACTGTGAGAGGAATGCAGAACACCATTTCAGCTCTTTAAAATAGACACATTGGCATGTGGCTCTTTTTTCAGCTCTCCTGCTTCCTGCCAGTCTTGGTGCCAAAGGTACAGAAAAGCATGGCCAAGCATCGCCTGCATGCTGACACAGTAAACTGCAGCCTTCCCTTCCTCCTCTACCCAATCCTTCATTAAAGCAGTGTTCAATGTTCCTGACTACCTCCACATGCTGCAGAGCTTTCAGAGGGTGTGAAATGGCAGGCCTGGTCTGAGAGTCAGCTGAAAAATGTTGGTGGTCCTGGCAATCCCATGCCCACAAACTATTGTCACTGAAGTGCCTGTCTCTGTTACCTACATCAGACAGAAGAACTTGACTCCCAGCCTGCCTGACCGGGCACCAATTTATAGCTGGATCCACTGAGGACAGCTGTCAGCACAAACTCAGGCAAAGGCTCGGGTCAATCTCAGCTGTTTTGACACAACAGCCTCTCTGGAGAGACTAGAATATGGAGGCAACAAAGCACAGGCTGCTGAGGTACACATCCCATCCAGCCAAACTACCAAACACACTGGTAGTCAGGTACCACTCGCTGATAATATCCTGCAAAAAAGACTCCCACAGGAAGATTAAGGGTAGGTGACATTTTCTCATCTGGTAGGTGACACCTTTTGTAACTCTCCACAGATAAATTAGCAACCATTTATCAAATATATGCTAATAGTTTCACTAGGAGGGAAAATTTTCATGGATTCTCAGGAGTTGCCTGAGATTTGGGATTTGCTACCATCAGTGACAAATCCTGACAAATCAGTGACAAAATTCCTATTGCTACTGCTGAGAGAAGACAAGTATGGCCCATGCAAGCACCATCAAGGGGAGCATGAAGGAAAAGAAGCTGGCATGCACCAGTCTCTACATCTAAGAGAAACGGCCACATCCTGCAAGGCAGGCTGTATGCTGCGTTATCCCAACAGGCAGTTGTTGTTTCAGCATCCTGAAAAGAGAAGGAATGCTCAACAAACCTTATATAAAGGTCTCTTCTTTCCTGAACTTGCTAATTAATTATGAGGACTGTACAGACTGACACACATCACCAGATCATTTCTCCTACATCCATATCCTTGCTGTAACCAGACAGACAGTTATGAAGACAGTGCAGGATGCCACAAAGGGCAGATGCCAACTAGAAAGCCTGTAGGGTGAAGCTTCTCCATCAAACTGTTTGTGCTGATATGCATAGTCAAAGCAATTAGGACAAAGGGAGCTCCATCTCAGGATCTTCCACATGTCAAGGTGAAGATAATCAGTGACAATTCTCAAATCACAGAGTTACTGTTGGCAAAGTGTAAATGAACCATGCTAATCATTCTTGAGCATAGGAACGCTGAACGGGGAGTTCTTCAAACATTCCAAGGAAGAAAGACTTCCTAAAAAGAAATATTTTTATATGAAGCTACAGAAGACAGAGAAGGCTATTTTTGTTTTCATTACCTTCGCTGATGAGGAAAAAGTAGGAAGAAAGGCATGCACTCCTGATGCTGAAGCAAAACGAATTTTAGTTACACAGAATTTGTACTTGCTCAAGAGGAACTGAACCCCATTAAATGTGACCCTATTGTATTTCTCATATCACTCAGATCCAAGGCGATCTCCTGGTCACAGACATCAAACCCACTTTGATTACTCTATGTTGCAAATCCGATTTTCCTAAAGGCTTATAAACAGGGTTTGAAAAATCCCCTCACCCACTCGCCTGGGGCAGATAGGAAACTTCCCCAGGCAAGAGACATCAATTTGTGCAGAATCTAAGCTTTCTCTTAAAAATAAAGTGGTGTTAGTCTCCTAGTTCTAAAGACTGTATTTAAAATATGATTACATTTGTATAACTAATAGAATAATATTTTTCCTATGTCCTACTGTTCAGGGAATTATAAACCTCTCCTTTCACATTCTTTTTCTCCCAGTTTGTGCACATCACCTACTCTGTGCTACATCCTTGGAATAAAGGGAAAAGTTCCAGTCCTTGAATGCAAGAATGTGGGACCGGCATGATTTAAATTTAAGGGAGACAGATGAGGTTACAGAACTGGCAGAAGAGTCAGGACTGCTGGGTTCCATTCCAAACTCCAACACTGACATACTCTTATCACCTTGGGCATGACAGTGCGGCCTGTGTTTCTCAGACTACCCATCTTTAAAGAAGAGGTTCCAATTTTTCATTTCTTCTTTAACAGGCTGACCTAATTAGGATCCCTTAAGACTTTTACGACAACCAAAACAGTGGAGCTGGAGAAGATTCCAGGACTATCTACCATACACAGAAGACCCAGAATTACTGCCATCTGCCTTTGAAAATGTTTAAGATAATATTTCTAGGCACACAACTGCCTGCTTGCCTGGGTCACACAGCACTGTGGAAGGATGAGGGAACAAGGTTTAGTCCCTGTCCTCCACTCTCCATAGAAGATTTAAAAGCACGGCCAGCATTTTATCTCCCACTGGCATGAAAGAGCCAGGGTGTGGCAGCTCTTGCAAAGGTGACAGATGTGGAAAGAGGATGCAAAGGGCTCTGTTACCCGCTGGCCCCTGTCTAGCTCTTCATGTTTAGCAAACAATCTGATAGGGTGCTACGGAAGCGCAAAATATGATATCATTAATAAATAAAGGGACAGTGAAATGTCACATTTTCAGTTTCCGTTTGGGATAAATCTGAAATGGAATGCAGTGTCAGATACAGTCCAAGAGGCTCTCCTTCCCTGCAGAACAGAGCTACTGCTCTTTGCTCTTACTCAGGAAAAAAAAAAAAAAGAAAAAAAAAAGGAAGAAAAAAAGTGCTGAGCAGCTTTAAAAAATTCAATCAAAATAATCTGCTCTTTGGAAAGGTGGCGGCTGACAGTAATTGGAAAATACTGTCTGACTCATTTATTAAAGTGAGATTCAGAGTCAATTGATTTAATAACCATTAGAATATTCTATTAAGGATATAATAGGTTGGCACAGCCCTATTTTTTATTAAGAGTTATAGGTAAGAAATAAGCAATGCTATGGAATTTTAGACAACTGCTGTATGGATTAGACTAAAAATATGGCTTGCAAAATAGGTATAAAAGCAGCAAGTATCAGGAGGAGGAATAGGAAAGTACATTACAGTGCAAATGAGTTAGCTGAATGATGAAAAAGAAATGAACCTTTAATATAAAGCCTGCACTTTTCCAAATCTAACAGAAAACTATGCACTGCATTCCCTGATGCGGTACATCGTAAAACAAGTCTGCACGTTCTTCACATTATGGGTCCGGCAACTCCATAAGGAAAGCAAGAACAAAGTACCCTCTGTACAGCACAGAACTGCTGCTTACTGTTGCCCTTACATGCTTGAGATATGAGCTTGGACATGGTTAAGACCGTGCAACATGGATGGGGATGGTTTACTCACCGCTGGTAGTCAAATGAGTTTGATGTGTGCAGAATTTCTGCATAAGTAAATTACTTTCCATTTGTAATCTTTATTCAGATAGTTGGAAAATGTAAACATGAATCAATTCCAAATAAATGCATTCAATATTCATATAAATGTTTAATATTTACACAAATATTAAATGTTTCAGTGGGGGTAGGTCGATTTTAATTGAGGTGCAGCCCATTACCTCAGCAACTAACTTGATAACCAGCTATAAAAGCAAACAAAATCAATCTTCGTGCTGAGCATATACTCATATTTGGGGATCCTCTGTCTTTGCATCAGCTATCCATACTGCAGTTACTGAGCAACTTGTACAGCAAGCAAGATGCCCCCCACCTGTACCCCTGCTGGAGGCATTGCTTTGGATGACCTGGCCCAATTTGTGTTACCAACTCAAGTCACAACTCGTTCATTTCGCAGAAGGCCCTGACATTTCAGTATACACTTTAAACAAGTGGAACCCTTTAAGCAGCCTCTAGACTGTGTGTCCCATGTTTATGCTTCTTGCTCTTCAATAAAAACAAAACTAGAGCAGCTACAAGCAAATGTTCACTGGCTGACTTACATGCAGCTGTTAAGTCGGTAACCACTGGGGGCCCTCTTATATTGTCTGATCAACACTACAGCCATTACCAAGTACCAATTTGTAACAGTTTATAAGTAACTCTTTCTCCTATTCACCCTCGAGGTTGTCCAGAAGGGTCCTTGTGCCTTCTACTCTGAATAAATCTATAGGCAAAGGTCCAGAGATGACAATGTCCTCCTGGTAAATTGTCTAGAGGCTGGGTCCATTTTTAAAAGCATCTGCTAAGAAGTAGTGTAAACTCTGCCCTCCACACACAACGCAGGAATGAAATGGCCTGCAGGCCCTATATTTTTTTTCAGGTCTAAAGCTGTACAGCTCCCATATTCAATGTGTTTTCTTCATAGTTTCTTTTTACCAGGCAAACCATGCCCCTAAACCAATTTCCCCTTCTTCACGTTGCTTCCACTCTTCCCCAAGTTAATTTTGCAGCACACACTTATAAGCCAGAGATCTGAGGAGTAAGGAAGGTGCACCGTGGATGACAGCCACCCCCTCGGCTACAACATCTCACACTGAAAACCAGGGAAGGACAAAATACACCAAACAACACAATAATTTCTAGAGCGTAGAGCCATCCTGGCTTATAGTGCTGTGCTTGCCTGAACCTTTTTAATTCTACTGGCCACATGCCTACACACTCATTAGCCTCTCCTGAGGAGTAAGGAAGGTGCACCGTGGATGACAGCCACCCCCTCGGCTACAACATCTCACACTGAAAACCAGGGAAGGACAAAATACACCAAACAACACAATAATTTCTAGAGCGTAGAGCCATCCTGGCTTATAGTGCTGTGCTTGCCTGAACCTTTTTAATTCTACTGGCCACATGCCTACACACTCATTAGCCTCTCTGTGCCATTACACCTCATTCCTTAATTTGGTCTTAGGGTCCACTATGGCAAGTACGTACATGACAAGTACTGTCATGTGCTAAGGAACACATAATACCTCTTCCAAGCCTGGAAGCTGAAATGAAACAGTGCCTGAAGTCTCCAGCACCACATTCATAATTTCTCCCTGACTGTATTAATACTTCTGACATTCTCAAATTCTCAAACATTATCACAACCACTCCCATGAAAAAAATGATCCACCATGGTGTTAATTTTGGAAGCTGCCATGAAAAGCATGGGAATACGGTGACAAAGGAGGAGACACAGTAAAGGCAAAGAATACAGCTGGAAGTTGCAGTAGGAAGAATTCAGCTGGAATTTACAGCTGTGAGAACAACCTGTCATGGAAAACATTTTTTTCAAAATCCTAACTAACAATTCAATCCTGGTGGGACAGGATGGAGGATTGGATGGAAAGACAGAAGTACACCCATGTTTCAGCAGCACTGTCCAGGGCAGGGCACCATATGTTAGGAATCAGGAGGGTGGGGGAAGGAAATACCTTCCTCACTCTCTAGGCACTGTTATCCTGCACAAATTCCCTCTTGTGCCACATACTACTGCTCATGTAGGCAAATCTGTGAGGTGGCCTGTGTTTAGTCTTACCACCACTTTTATCCAAAATCATGGTAGTTAAAGAAACTCAAAACACCAGGCTGCAATCTGAGCAATGTCTTTCCCCTTGCTTATTTTAAGTTCAGAACAATTTCTGGGCAAGGCTCTGTGGAAGGTGGTGGACAAGATGCAAGGAACAATCCTAAACTCCTGAGTCATCAACAACTATATCCTCCTAAGGGGACAGTAGAGACCAGGCTATGACACTGCCTTGAAGGATACTGGCCAGCACTAGAAGGAAGGGGATGGGATCTGCACTGTGCTGTTGAGGCCAGGCTGTGCTGACTCCCAGCAGTATTGAGTAGGAAGCTTTATTCAATGTGCAGGGAATAAATCCTACAGCCTTTTGCAGTGTATTGCTAAAGCTACAGCAAAGGGTGCTGATTGATGGAGTGACAAAGAGCTGGGATCCACCTCCTCAATTAAAGCAAAAGTTCATCTCTCCAGGGCCAGATTTTGAAATTAGATCTGCTTAAGGGAAAGCCAGTCTACTGCATCTTTCATTCCACTGTATTTTTGTCTGAAGCAAGGGATGCATTTCACTTCACCAACTGTTCACTTTTTTGCTTGGTTGCACTCACTTTGGCTGCTTGTAAGTGAACTCTTCTTACCACATGTGCCTTGTATGTTCTATTAAAGCCACAAATTGTCTGGCTTCGGTGAGGCTGGATGAAAATAAAAGAAGGGCAACTGGCAGAGTCTATTTCTTAATAACTGTCATGTATTCAGCTCAAGCAAGAACGATTTAAATACAGCAAATGCCCTCTCCATCAAACAACAGCATTTTCTGGGCAACTGGCTACCAGGAGAGAGTTCAGGAATTCAGCAACAGGGTTATTCACCAACTGATGGGACATGCATAATTTGCTACTCCTTGTCTGTAACTGCACCAGAAAAAGGTATTAAAATTTATTCAAGAAAAAGGTCTGTGTTGCATCACATAGCTACACACATTACAAGGTTACACTCCATCATTGCAATAAAATCCCATGTGATAGTGCTTATTTTGGAAACTGTTTTATCATGGGATATAAAAAGAAATTTAAACCAGTACGAATAAGCTGAGTGGTATGAGTTATTTGTAGACAGATGATCCAGCTCAACATTTACCTTTTCAAAAAGCACTTAGTAAACACTGATTAAAAACATGGTGACTGATCCTTCAAACACTGGCATAACTAGCTCAGGGGAGCAGGCCTCCCTTCTTACTTGATTCCTGCCTAGACTTTTTGTGGGACTAAACTCTGCCACAGTGTGCAAAGTCAAGCCCTCCATCCTTATGCTGCACAGTGAGCTACAGATTATTATCTGCATATTACAGATAAAGAAACCAAACCCCAGAGCTGCTAAATGACTGTTTTCCCATCCTAAACAGAATGAAAACTCGCTTACTAAATTCCAGTGGTTGAAGAATCAGACTCTGCTTAATCTTCCCATCATTATGAACACAACGTAGAAATTAAGGTCAGAATTGACTTTTTCTTTGTTCTCGTCTGTGGGCTAAAAGCCTATTTCTTTCCAAGAAGAAATTTTTTGGACCAGATCTTCTCTAGTACAGTCAATTACAATTTGAATGGCTCAGAGATTGCCTGAGCAAAGTAGATATTAACAATTTAATCAAATTGCAGGGGAAAAAACTAATAAAAGTGTCACATTTGCACTCAGATGAATTAAGAACAGTGAAAATATAAGTAAAAACTTTTGGGTTTTTTAGCATTGTTTATTAATTTTCAATATTTTTGTCCACTGTGTAGGCTACCGTTTCTTTTTCTTGTTCTTGCTTTCTGATTGGAGAACCAGCTTTCTTTTTCATTTGATGTTACATGCCTACTAGTAATGCCCACTCATCTGGGACTTCTGGAACTGGTCAAAGTATATGTATATCTACTTTTAAGTTTTGCACAAAGAAAACACAAATTTTTAAAGTAGGAGACGATATTTCATGTTGCATAAACTAAATGCAAGCTGTTCTAAATTTAGTGGTACTGGGAAAACATCATGCATGGAGACAATCAAAGTGTCAATATTAATTCTACACCACAGTGGACCAGCAGTAGAAATTACGTTTTGTACACAACTCTCATCAGGTATTTCTTTTGTTCTGAGTATACAGAAAGGGTCAGAGTTGCCTTCCTTGTTTTGGCATGAAGTCATTAGATGTCTGGAAGATAAAATCTCTAAATGCTGAATTGCTGTTTATCTAACCTACAAAGAATTGCCTGCTTATTCTTAAAAGACGGGGAAGAAAAAAGGAAAATGGAAAGAACAAGTAGGATAGGGTAAGATAGAAAGGATAGGATAGGATAGGACTCAGGCTTACTCGTATTACTGCGTATTTGAATTAATAGCACGAAGAAGTAACTGCTTCTCATACTTTCTAACACATCAGATACTCTTGCTATCTTTTTTCCCAAATCTGAATGCCATTATATGAGTCAAATAGTATTTGTCATATTTTTACATAGGTAAAGGACACTTTGAAAGGAGCAGAAATTGCTGGGATATAGATACAGCTCTTAAACTCATTTAGGGGTGTATCAACCTCCTGTTTTCTTTTCTCTTAACCTCCATCTTCTCA
>NW_008679284.1:180156-188520 GCF_000695815.1 Acanthisitta chloris | reverse complement strand
CCCTTAAAGCCCTCACGTCTATGCTGGTAACTGGGCATTTAATTAGATTCTTTTCACCTCAGCAAACTGCTTTGCCAGTTAGGGGAGTTCTTCTTGTACAGCAATGTATTAAAATTATAAAGCTCAATTTAAAATAAAGAGTTATTTATACTGCTCACCTGATTTAGTTTGCTAGTTCATTTAGGAAAGCATGAGAAAGCTGAGTTTTAATTTGCACTAACCTCTCCCTATGTTTCTCTTTGATTCTGCTATAAAGCAAGCAAGCAGCTTTGGGATCACATATCAAAAAAGGACCAGACTTCATACTAAACCTACTCCGCTCTCCTTCCCACTTGCTCTGCTGGTATTAAGGCTTCACACTGAGCTGAACAAACTGCTGTTGTATTAAAGTATTTTTCTGTATTCAAAGTTCTTCGTTTTATGGATCAGACAGCAATGAGGGCCAATTAGTTATTTTTTCTCTGTTACATGCTTGGGGGTTGGCTTTTCTTTTTCCAAATTCTAAATGCCACTTTTACAAATACATTCCAACTCTTGATCAAACCTAATTCCTCACTGAAGCAAAGATACCATTTCCCCCTATGTTAGCAACTGAGGAGAGGTGCCTAAGAACACCCTCCCTGCTTCTGTGAACTTTCATGTAGCAGAACAGCAAAGTCAGGAACTTGAAGCAATAAGTGAAAAAGAGGAAAAACATCAGAGTAGAAGAAATAGAGAAGAGTTGACTGAAAAGTGATGTATCATTGACAGATGTAGTAGCAGCGATAAAGAAAAACAGGGTAGATTGAAAAGGTTGATGGAGGAGAAGTGATGAACAGAAGGAGGACAAGAGCAGAAAACTTAGCTGGAGGAGAAAAGGCACAGGAAAGTCTTGATTTAATCCTCATTCAAAGTTCACTGACAACATGCAGAGTAGTATACATTTCCAGACAGAGCTTGGGTGATACAGTGCAACTTTAATGGCAATAATGATAGATGTATTTTTACATCCAAAGGTCTCAAGCCAACAATGTTACCCCTATATAATTATTAACAATAACCAATTAAAAAGAACAGCAGGTTTCAAGTATAAAGCATTAAACTAAGAAAAAAATACAGGACCATTATGAGAAAAATAAATGTAAAGGCTGTCAGGTCAGTATATATCCTCTCCAGATAAAACTTACAGAGCTAGAGAAAAATGTGGCCTGACATTAAATGACTATGAGGTGATTAACATCAGCGAGAAACCAAAAAACACTTGCAAGGCTCTGAGGAAATCTGAAATGCGATATGAAAAACATGCCTGTAACAGCACGAGAGAGGTGGCTGACCACTGTAAGGCATTAGCCTTTTACTAAGACATGCTCTAATAAATAACTTACAAGACTGAATTTGCTGGCTGAAATATTCTCCAAAAAGCCCACTGAGTTTTCATTGTGTGTGAGAGTTCATTTAAATAAGAAGAGCTAGGAAAAAACAGAACAACTCAGGAAGAAAAGGAGGAGGACTTGGTCCAACCCCACATGCAGTGCTGTGAGTACATGCACAAGGGGCCTAGGAGTCACTGAAACCAAATTTATTCAAGCTATGTACTACAGAATGGGGAGAATGAGTTAAAAACCATGATATTTAACTAAGTGTATGCCTGGAAGTCTGCACTGGGCAGTGTCCCCTCAGAGGGTTTCTCTGTAATGAGGAAAGCAAGTATCTGAATGTTTGGTTGGTTTTTTTTTTAAATGAAGACTGAGATTTTGATGCAGCACTGTCATTTCGGGGGCTCAGGTTGAAAGAGAAGTACTGAACATTGTGAGACTTGTGATCAAATTGTGAAACTGTGAAACCTAATTTACCCAAATGAAAAGGGGGACACAAAATTAATTCAGATAAATGAGGATTTTGAATAAGCAAGGGACTATTTAGTGCTTTTAATACACATCCTGGGACACAACCTCATTACGGATCAGGAGTGTTGTGCTGTGAGTTTGTGTCAGAGTGGAAGTGTCACTGACACAACAAATAAAACCAAAAATATCCTACTCCCTGATCGCTTATTTTGTGTTTCCATACACATGCTACACGAGCCTGAAGAATAATTAACACTGCTGAGAAGAAGCAGCAACAGTGGATGAGTCTCACTACAGCAGACCTCTCATCATAGCAGAAATACAAATGTACTAGTTATCGTAACTGTGTTATGTTAAGTAGACCTTTGCCCCACATTATTGTAAGTTAGAGGAGGGAAAAGGGAAAAGGAAGATGATATCAGCATTCTTGATGATATTTTATTTATCCACACACACTGTTGACACAGTTGAAGAATAAGCAGAAGAATGAAAGGAGACACACAAAACACTTGCAGGCACAGTTTTTTTCCACATTTTGTCAGGGACAAAAAGACTGCCAGTGAAGACAGCCATCCCTTTTACAGAGCAATCCCAGGCATTACTGCCCACAACAACAACAACAACAAAAATATTTCTACAGCTATCTTATGGAATTTTAAAGGTGCTGTGGGCATCTTAGTTGTGGGCAAATTTTCAATTTCTTACCTTTATGACAATTTGACCAAGACCTGAGCAGGTTCATTGCAGCTATCATTTAAATATTGTATGCCCTGATTATGCAAAAAAGGCTACCTCCGCAGGATTTTGTTTTCATCATCAGCATCTTAATGATATTAAGAAATAAAAGTATTTCTTAACAGAAATGTACAAGATGTGCATTCAACTTGCCTAGTCTTTGTGAAGGCTGGAGGGCCATTGCTTGGAAACCCTGATGCTGTTTAAAACGAAGCACCTTCATCACAAACCTTGCAGGCAGCAAGTGTCAGTACTTACTTGGCACGTTATGCTTACTTGTCAGTCTTTCTCCAAACAAAGTGGGAAAAACAAGCATACAAGACGCAAAGATGTAAAGCAGATAGAATATATCCCCCAGCCTCTTCAACTGCCTCCTTCACCTCACTCAAGAAGCAATTTTAAATTTATTAAACCTGGAAGTGAGCGGAGGGATTTAACACCAGGCAGGATTTGAACAACAGAAAATAAGGTCAAGGAGGAGTATTACCCCTCTAGTCATATTTGGAAAAACAGGGGTGTTTTAGAAGCAAAAATAAAGAGGCAAACTCGCTTGCTGTGCCATGCATCACTCTGACCAGCAAGAGCCCACTGTTAGATTTCACAGTGCATTTTGCTAAGTGAAGCATGCAGATTTTGATCCCATGACACTTTTACAAATAAGCAACATATTTTGTTGATGTTCATTTCTGTTTGATTGCTGGACTTGATATATGACATGGCAGCAGAGAAGAAGAAAAATTGCTGTGTTAAATCCTTGAAAATTATACAGCAGAAAAGGTGGGTAGCCTCTGTACTTCAGCTGGGCACCAGAAGCTGACAATCAGAACTGGAAATAATAGCTGATGAAGAATACCTGCAGAGCAGCAAGGAAACTGAGGTGGGGCAACCAAACTGACAGCCATACTCACAAGCCATCTATCCATCCCCTTCTCTTTCCAACTTTTCATCTATGCGACTGACACACCCTTCCTCTTCCTCCAAAACATAAAATAGCCACAAGCTGGCTATGAAGACTAAAAATACCAACTTGAAAGTGAGCTATAGCAAACAGAAAGTTGGCCAACATACCAAAGTACCAGCATTTCTCAGAAAATAAACCACTCTGAAGGTCTCAGTAACACATGGAAATGGCAGGAAAATTCCAAATTAAAGTTGTTCCTTTGCCCTTAGTTTATAGTGTTGGTAAGATTTTATCTCATGTATAGCACATTATCTTTGAATGACACGTTCTGTGCCCTCTGTGCCTGAATTAAAATGCTGTCACATCATGGTAAGTAAAATATACCTGCCAAATAACAGGTATCACGATTAGTTCCATGAAAGGCCCTTATGAAAGAAGTGAAATGTTGCATGGCCAAGGTTTCAGTGATGTCTCTTCCCTGTAGTACAGCACAAATCAATGTTGGAAGGCAAGAGTTTTTCTACAATCCTGAATATGTGCATTTGCCTTCGCGTTAGAGAAACAGGAGAAAGCTAGCTAACACTTCAAGTACAATGGCTTCAAGCATGAGGGAAATATAATTTGATGCAACTCTTACAGGGTTCATGCAATAAGAAAAAAAATGTCACTTTTTAGGCAATTTTGCCTCCGATAATAAGAAGAGTGGGCATGGAGGGTTGCTGATTTCAGCCAGGTGAACACCAATGGAGAATACAGTCTCCTATATTGGATAACGTAGGCTGTATGTTTAGGAATGTGTTTTTTTTAAGATGCCACACAAATGATACATTAAAAGGCAGCTTGATTTCTCAAACCTAGCGACTGTCAGTGGAAGCTGAGTGTCCATCTGCATTTACACACCATTAAAAAAAAAGAAAATCCACCTCTCTGCTGTAGAAATGCAGAAGCAGCTCCCTTTCTGCCCCTCCAATCCCTGTCCACATGTGCCATTCCTCCAAGCCCCCTCACTGCTTTCACCCATATATAAATAAAAAGATCTGCTTTACTACATTTGCTTGCATTAATTGATGTTAAAAAAGTCTGTCAAAAATAAAGCCCAGCAGTGACATTTTTCTTTGCTAAAGCACGATAGCAGCACATTACAAACATTACAAAAAGGTCCCCTGGTAGAATGGTGAAGTTACACTCTGGCAGTAAAATGCATCTACTGTATGTTCCCTGATTTATTTATTTATTTTTACTGCAGGATGGGTCACAAATGCAGATAAAACTCCCTGGCTCAGCAGCTGGGTTGCAATACTGAACGAGAGAACTGGATGGGCACCATGTATTTTTAGCATTCCTTTTTTACCCCGGTCAAGGAAGTGATCCTGTTTACTCCTGGCAATGACGCTCAGAGCTATTCAGTCCCAGCTTGGCATTTTCCCTATGGCTGCACCTCTTTTGCTTTTGCATGTGTTGGGTGGTTCTGAAGGATGCAACAATTTGTGCCCAGAGGTCCTTTTGACATTTTAGAACAATGCATTCATCAGGCTGCTGGTCTCCTGAGGTACAACCGGAGCAGCAGAAAAACTGAGGAACCACAGAACCCAGCCCACTCACCCATTCTCCAAGAAATCTCTCCCCATGCCAGCTGACATACTGGTTTCTGGGAAAACAGTTTCAAATCAAGTAAAAGATTGCATTGCCTTCAGGGAAGGTAAGTACAGATACTAAATTAGGCCTGGCAGAGTTGCAAAAATGGGGAGAAATAGAAACAAAGGGGTCAATTGTTTTCATGTCCCTAGTGTTGCCTATCAGGATAAATATAGCTTCTCTTCTCTTGCCTCTCTCTGTACTCAGGGCTTTGTAAAATGCCCTGAGTATCTGCAGAATCAGGCCCCTTATCCTGCTGCTTGCATAAGCTTCACCAAATCTTTTAATGTCTAGTCACTTGAATCTTCTTAAAAATGTATTTTTCTAGATCATCTGAAGATGTCTGAGAACAAAGAAGATGCAGGTATGTAAGTGGTTCTGTGGCTGTAACCTGTCACAGTTTGAAGGAATGAGAAGAACAGCAGAATATACTGTCACCTGGCCTTTTTACCCATTCCCCATAGCTCACACTATGTTCCAGGCGGGTGGCCCTAGCCCAGAGAACCTCTCTGTGTGAGGACAAACGGACCGAAAAGGATGTGACTGGGAACACTGAATAAGGCACACATATTTGTGCTCTTTTTTCTGAAACAAATAGTCACTCCAGGCAAGCATGGCAGCACTTAGATGTTGAAGAGGACACAAAGCTGGACAAGGTAGAGCTGTGTAGGGGTCCTGACAGCATTTCTTCAAAGCATAAGAGCCCTGTGACAAAAGATAATGGGACATTGGCTGTGACTCCAGAAATAGGTGTTCAAAGCTGTGAGCATTAGAGGAGCACAGAGGTAGGGATAAAGGAATCTCAACCAGGGAGCATAAGCAGGGTTGGATAGAAATCTTTGAAAATGATCACAAGATGCTTATACTTGATAAAGGGGTAAGAGTAGCACAAGTAACTGTAAGTAAATCACATTAAATCAGTATCCAAAACCAGCTTGGTGGCTGCAGTTGCCTAGTCTGAGGAAAAACACCACGGTTAAAGTGAAATATAACTTGGCTTCTAATAAGAGAACTGGCTGTAGAGGTGGAAAGAAATGGAGAGATCTCAAAGATGATGAGAAGGAAAAAGCAGTGGGATTTAGAGACAGGAATGGGTGGATTAATGGAGCAAAAAGGAGCCAAAAATAACAGTGGAGGAATATTGAGAGAACGTTACTGACAGGTGTCTGCTAGTTATAATTATATATCTCTTCTAATGCCAATGTTATATTAGACTCTATCTAAACACAGATATTATTTCTGTCTTTGAAGTTCCTAACCAAAAGATGAGAAGAAATACTTTCTCTCTTTTACAGGACTTAACAATCAAGCAGTGAATGAAGTACTCTGCAGACAGAGAAGCTGGAAGAGCAGCAATATGGATACATGTGTATTAATAAAAGATACATGCATATGCATTTCAAATTGCATACAGAAATGATGCTTGAACTGCTACTTAAGCAGGATTACTCCTAAAACCATAGCTGGGGCAAGTCTCTAATATCAACTTGAATGAGGAGAAGTAGTCATTTTTCCCCTGATCCAAGCCTAATGGGGCTGCACAGAAGAGGAGATGCTTTTATGCAAAGCTAGTGAACACTTTTTTTTGAAGGAGACTGCAGTCAGCTTGATTGCTGTCTTTTACCAGCAAAATAACTGCAGCTGCAACCAGCTACAATTAGGTGCTTAGTAATGTGTTAACAGGTAGCTATGCACAAAAATATGAAACACAGTCAAGGCAAGCTGAACTTTGATCCTCAACCTATCTTCTACAAAGCAGCACCAAGGGACTATGTTTTTTTCTTAGCAGCTTTCATACTGATACTATCACAACAATTAGTGTTTTTGAGACAAGTTGGGGGGATTGACAGCTGGCTGATGACACAGCACAGCCTGGAGACTGCCACTAGATCATCACTATTGACAGGTTATCCACTCACTCCTCACTAGTGAAAAGTTATTCTGTCCTCCACAGTTTTGTATTATTCACACCTAAACTCATAACACCACTGTCCCCAAAATGTGTTTCACAAGGGGCAATCCCAATGCCTTAATGCCACCATTAGAGACACCGTGCGAATGTTTTTAAGGCAATTTTTCTCATCAACATATGGGAAAAATTGGTGGAATAGGATTTTCAGGAACCCTTTTAACTTCCATGTAAACTATGGAAAGTGATTGTGCACACATATGCACATGTGTATTTGTTTCCATGTCAAATTTACAAATCTAAATGAAGTTGCAGGGAGCTATTGTAAAGATCAATAAATGAGATGGCTTTGCACAGAAAAGAAACTGTAGTACAGTGAGAGCATCCCAGCTGAGCAGAAGTTGAATACAAGTAACCCAAAGATTATAAACAAGCAAACCATTCTGCATGCACTGGAATGTAAGAAAGAATTGCTTTCCCCAGATTTGTGTTTCTCAGTTGATTGACTGTGTCCAAGAAAGTACATGCAGCAGGTCTCTCTCAGGTCCTGTTTTTCTGTTGTCTACTACAGAATCTGTAATGTTTAGAAAGGTCTGAATCTCAGCATATGCTTTTTCCCTGTCTGGGAACACTGTACATATTGCTGTCCTCCACTCAACTGCAATTTCATGAAGCGTAGAAGCACAGCTCTCTTTGAGCCCTCTCTCCTTCTGTGATATGAACAGACAGAGAAGACTGACACCTGGACAGACACGTACTTTGGCCATATGACTGCTGCATAAAAAGAAACAGGGTTTCACACATATGCTGAGCTTTCTGGTTTATAACCAGCATAAACAGCAGCATTCTAAATATATATCATTTAGTAACATATCACTTTGGGTTAGGCGAGGGGAAGAGAAAACCTCTGCTGTCCCAGGTGCCCCAAGGACTGTCACTCCGTTGCCACATGCTACAAATACCAGCCAGTGCTGAGCTGCCTGGCAGACCCCAGGTGACCCCAGCACTCCTCCCCATTCCTCACTTCACAAGGGAAAAAGCCAAACAAAACAGAGCATGTTCTTCACGGTCAGCCTGGCTGACATCCTTTGAGCTCACCTGCTGTATGACTTGGGATATGAAGTCACTGTCAGAAGACCAGCATGCAGTTATTTACCAAGTGAGAGAAGTGTTATTTCCTTTGCAAAGTGAGCACTCAGAGTGCCTTTACAATCATTTGGGGCAGGGGCTGCTTTTTGCACATTTCAGTATTATCACCGCATGTTATCCTGGTGCTGGTACAGGACTCCACACAAAACTCCAGTAAATTCCCTGAATGCTGATTTGGTTTTCCCCACTAATGCAATAAAGGAAGTCAA
>NW_008679284.1:150930-180126 GCF_000695815.1 Acanthisitta chloris | reverse complement strand
CTGAATTCCTGATGGGTACCCAGCATGTCACATGTGGCTCTGACACCCTGTGGAATGAGGCCCTCACAGAAGACTTCGATTCACCCTCTTGCTTTCCAGGACTTCAGAACAGGGCTAACCATGATAGTAGAGTTTGGTATGTTCCATCAAAACATTAAAAGAAGACAGAAGACTAAAGCAGTGAAATGCTAAATTGAAACATGCCATGGGCACTGGCCTCTCCTACCAGTTATGGATATAAGGCACTGTTTCATGATAATGCCATGAGAGCCTTCTCCCTTCAGCAAAATGAGACACTTCTTTCCTTGGGGAGTGGGCAGGGAGCTAGAAAAAGACTAATCACTTTCAAAAGTATTAAAAAAAAATCACTATATATCTATATGGATAAAGAAAAGTGTAAGTCTTTCTAATTTGGAGAAATCATCTCATGGAGCACACTAGACAGTTGCTAGGGGCCTCTGACTGACAGCTCTTGGGTCTTCTCCGTACCTTTGATCTGCATTATGAAATGTTAATGTCCACCACGTCAGGACTTGTTACATAAACATACCCTTTCTCTAACTGCTCAGTCCTGCCCGTTGCAACTTCCATTCATATTATCCATTTATATTTAAATGCTGACTTGGAGCTTATACCCAGAAGCACTGACATTTTTAAACAGGAGCAGCTAAACTAGGGTAAACTGCTAAATATAATTTATTGATGATAAAGAGCTTGGTTCAGATTAAATTCCAGCAATTTAATAATGAACACATTCACATCCTGCATCCGGAATATGTATATGTATGTGTTTTCCCCTCCTCATTTAACTGGGAGAAGGGGGTCTCGGAATCTGTGATTTCCTGTTGATTAGATGTGAAGCAAGCACAAGCACATATTTTTGATATCTCTATTAACAGACTGTTCATGTCTAACTGCAAAACTTGGTTGCACTTCTCTCAACATCTTTGCCCAAGACAGACCAGTAAACACAATTCCTCTCTCTATAATTAGCCTTTTCTCTAAGGGCCCTGAAGTAAGTCTGCATGCCGTAGATTTAATATCCAGTGCTATATCCATATGTGCTGCCCTTGCCTGGTCCCAGAGCATATAAACTCCCCTATTAGCAGCCTTGACTGCTTAATTATGCAGATTTTTTTTGTACCCGCCTGCCTGTAAAATTACTGTGCCTAACCTTTTTTTTCTCCCTCCTCTTTGCACCATGCTGGCCATTCTAATGAAATCGGCATAGGGGAAAGGGCCTGATTTGCAGTTATGGAGGCTGGATCGCACTGGCAATCTGTCCTTAGTGGGAGTTACAAAAGAAGTCAAATGCCTTCATCTGGTTCTCCCCTCTCATCCCCAAGGTGATTGAGTTCACTTCCTGATGCTTCCCAAGTTTTCCTCGGGCTGTCCAATCAGCGCATCCACCAGGGAGCCCAGCCTAGCTTGCAACAGTCTCCGTATCTAGTTACAGCCCCACCAGGGACAGTCAACTATCCACCCCCAAGCCTTCAGATGAAAACCTTTTCTAACAAGGCCGCCCAGCGCCAATGAAATAACACACATCTGCATATCCACTGGGTCCCATGTTTCTTGTGCTCATGGATTATGTATCTTGCAGCCTCTAATAAAGAAATGCAGTTCTTTGTTTAATGTTTATCTTGTGCTTGTTAAGCAAATGCTAATGTTGTATCAGAATGCTTTAGTGCTATTTGGGTTTTTGGTGATTTACTACAAGACAATCTGCTGTGAAGTAAATTTAGAGGGGAGGGGGAAGGAAAAAAACACATTCTGGCTTAGAGAGAGCAAGAGAGAGAATGGTTTGACAGAGAAGGAGCAAAAGGCAGAAGGAAAGACGGAGGGAGTAAGATGGGAGAGCAAGCGCAACAGCTCCCTGTATGACTTCCCTAACCCCTGGCTGACATGCCCACTTCATCACTAGCCAGTCCGATACCTCGAGGTACAGAATCAACCCAGTATGATTTCCAAAAGGGATGAGATGATAACTTCCCCTTCAGTGATAAGGTAAACAGTGTCCTGAAGGGTAAACAAAAAATAAAAAAGCCCCTTTTGTTGTCTGCCTTTGTGCCCTGATGGTTAGCACTGTGCTGTGTTATTCACAGACCACAGGGAAGCCCTAGCTTTAATTGTTCATGCCTGGCTCTGCTAGAAATAGGCAAAAGAGAATATGAGGTATTCAGAACCCCCTTCTCTAAATTATTTTTTCTTCCCTCCCCCCTTCGGGAGGGGGAGAGAGGAGATTTGGAAGCTGATGAGCAAATGAATGTCCTCTATTTACCCTTTGGCAAGACAGAATATAGATATCCACAGTGCTAAGCGCTCCTGTCAGTCTCCGTTCAATTCCATCAACCGTTTTTTTTGAAAGAAAATGTAAGTTCTGGAGTTCGCTTCTACGAATGAATCAGGGTCAATAAAACACAGATCTCCAAAAGGAGACTTGAGTGCTAACTAGAAATGCAGCTGCCCATATAGCCCCCTTTCACACCACAACATCCTTTTTAGCAACTACCCTTTGTCACAAAATCAGTTGATTTTAAGGACGGCATGAAATAAGGTTGCCCAAGGTCCCCCAGGTCAAACCAGAATTACAGCTTAAAACAACTCTGTGGGCCAACAATTCTATACCTTCAGCATGATGGAAGCCTAAAAGATACAGACAGGTTTCAGTATGGAGGTGTCTTCTGCAATCACAATGGTATCGTGCAGTAAGGCAGTAAACTACTGGTCATTCTCTTTGCACACTCTGAGCACATGAATGTCCCATTCATTGCTGTGCTCCTGTTCTTTTAACATACCTTTTACCCTGCTGCCCAAGAGTGTAACAGTACATGAATGTATCAAAATGCTGCACCTATAGATGTATATATAGAATTACTAATTACAAACACTCAATATTTTTAAATCTTACATTGTTTATTCTGAAAAAGCAAACTGGCACTAGAGTAAGCTGGTGCTCAGTCTTCAGGACTGAGAACAATGGACACCAAAAGTCTTTGATACAAAAGATAGAGAGTACAAGAAATGCTTATGTGAGGTTTTCTACCTTGTCCCCTTTTTTTGTGCCTTGATTTTCAAATGATCATTTCAACTACTAAGAGTGACTCCATGTTTTGAACCCTCTCAAATTTCTAAGTTAGCTGCTGAAACTGCTGATAAAATACGCCTCTTCATAAATATCAGATGGATATTTTTGTGCTATTTATTTGTAAGGAGCTGAATTCTCAATTTGAACATAAAATCTACTATCTTCAAGTAGATGCATGTAAGATTGTATTTGCTCTATTAATTTATAAGGGAGGAATCTGTCTCCCATTAGCTAGCTCAGCCCTCTAAGAGGCTTAAGAACACAAGCATCCTGTGTTTTTCTTCCACTGCCTTCTCCCTTCCCTGCTTTCCCTCAACCAAACGGAGTAAATTTTCATCTAAGTGGTATACTTAATTTTTTTGTATTTGGGGTATTACTATACGAAGCCATTGTAAGCTCCACACACTCTGCTAATGCGCCATTTATTACTAGATACAATTCAAGGTCTTGACTGTAATCTTTTAAAACCCCTAATGACCTAGGGTTGGGCTGCATTTGAGACTTTTTTCTCCACTTACAGTCCACCAAGAAAATTGAGCTCAATAGGAACAGTAAACCTGACAGTGTTCCCATTTAAATCCTTCAGAGCAAGGGAGCTTCTCCATAAGCTAACTTTACAAGTCTGTATCTGACCTGCTGACTTCAGCCAACTCTACACAATAGCATCACCATGAACTGGCTGCATGGAAACCCTGTCAGAGACTTCATTTCCCTCCTGCAGTCTCTATCAAAGCTACCTTTGGTAATCACTACAGCTGAGAACACTGCTCAGCATAAATTAAGATAGAGGCTCAAGGACACAATGAGTCTGTGATATATATGCTTGGCCTTAAATATTGGAAATCTTCAACCTCCAGTCTGCATTTGATAAAGAATGGCCATTATAAATAGGAGGCTTGACCTAGTGACTAGGATTTGTGTACAGGTCACTTTACTGGAATGGAAAGTCATCTTCACTAACCAGTCTGTGTTATTCCAGTTTCCACACGAATGGATTCTTATTAGACATCACTACTGCACGTGTCCCCAATAGCCTGCAGTTCACCTTGTATAGATAGCCACACTTTTAATCTGTGCGGTGTGATAATAGCAGACATAGGGTGGGAGATGTGAGATGCTCCTCTGTTATATGGCAGCAATCCCTGCCTTTCTTGTTTTTTTTTTTTCCTTAGGATCTGAAAGTCATATGGACGATTTCCACCTGCATTTAAAAAGCATCTCATAAAAGTAAAAATTGACTGCTATGGATCTAAGCAGGAAAACTGCATAGGTATCAAACTATACTAGTGATGAAGATATATCCTAAATACCCCTAAGTACTTGCTGATCTATTCTGTCTTGACAAATCATATCACAGAATCATCGAAAACAGAGTTGGAAGGGACCTTAAAAGGTCACCTAGAGCATCCCCTTGCCTTAAGGCAGGATCGGCTATGCTGTACAATTTAGATGACCTCAAACTAACGAAGCAGAAAGGATGATGGCTACAATGCCAGTGGATTAAACCCAGTTCTGAATGTATTGATTACAAGGAAAAGAGCATTTGAAATCTGCTGTAACTGTGCAAGAGTCAAAGAAAACAGGTGGTTAACAAGCTGGTTAATCCAGGTTGTTTGCTTCAGGTGATGGAGTCAAGTGTTTCTGACTGTGAGGAATTATTTTCAGGATCTAGTCAGATCCAGATAGGTTTCTTGTGGCTGTGCAAACTCTAATGGAGATATAGGAGTGTTTGATAGCTACCTGTCAGAGCCAATTTGCAAGAGTGACCACGAAGTTTTGAGTAGCAGACTCTAAGAATAATGAGTCTTTTCCACTTGAATTTCAGCCTGTGATGTTTCCTGAATTTCTGGAAGTGACAAGACACACAATAAAGCCTCAGAGTCAAATTCAAGTGTATCCTACATAGAGAACAACTGCTCTGTCAATGTAAGATACCAGTGACCTAAAAATGCCTGAGGAGAGGGAGTTTGGCTCCAAAAGTTGACACCTTTGACATTTACTTTCAATTCTGGGACATTATTGAGGGAGGATTCATGGGCCGATTCCCTCCCCCATCCTGATAGGTCATGAAAGCTTTCACTGCAAGATTCTGCTCTGCCATCAGTGTTGTAAACACGTAAAGAGAGAACCAGGAGACAGGTAAGAAAAGCAACATGAACCTCAGAGTATTCAGGTACTAGGGCAGACAGACCTGTAAACCTCCATCCCTTCTGATTTGGACTGGGAAAACTATTCTACCTAAGCATCTCATAGGTACTGATGAACAGGGGAAAGATGCCAGGTTAAATCTCCACCCAAATAAATTATGATAATTCTGCACTTTTAAGTAACATGAAAAAAATATGTGGAAGTACACTGGCCAAAGGATTATTAAGGCTTATTTTCTAAACAGGTTTAGTTGGAGAATAATTGTCTGTATTAACTATTTAGGTAATAGTGACTACTAAGAGCTCTTCTCACTCCTTTTGCTTTGCAGGAAGAGTTATATTTTCACAAGCATACGAGCTGATCGAGATGCTATCTGCCTTTGCCTTTGGAGGTAAAATATTTGCACGTATGGGGGTTTCCCTGCAGGACAACATAGTAACTGCAGGTAGTGCAGACTAATCCTTGAAGAACTACAGTTTTCATCTACTGATTTCTAGGTAAAATTCAACTTGTTGGTTTTAAGTTTTAAAGCACTAGCTGGTTTGAGCTGAGAGACACTATTTTTCCTCACAGAAGAAGTGGCAACTGTGGTCAGAAATGCTCAACTCACCAGCTCTATTTTGGCACAACCGGGCGAATACTGATGAGAGGAGGTTTTCTTCAGGGATTTGTAGATTTAGACTTTGCTATCCAAAAAAGTTTAACAGGACTGGAATCTGATTGCTTTTGGAAATGGCCTTTCACAAGAAGCTGGTTGGCAATTGGGGGAGTTATTGTGGAATGGTCTGTAGGAGAAACCTTAGACTGGGTAACATTCTGGAACTGGGAAAGCTTTGTGTGGCTTCGTTAGAGATTTAGTAAAGTCTACCCTACTTTTGTGCCATGAAACATGACAGCAGCACAAAATCAGTTAATTAGAATAAAAATACTAATGTCAAACTCCAGAATGGCAGAACAGCCTAGCAGGAAGGAATCCTCCCTTATCCTCCTCACTCAAATTTACAGCACAGAGGAATCAGCAGATTGCATGGCAGGATTCTCCTGGTTTCTGAAGTGGCAGAGGCAGTCTGCAGGGTGGGCTAAAGTGAATTGTGCAATATTGCAATGTAAAGGAGAAAACACAATTACTGACAGGTCATCTCAAGCCCTCAAGTATGTGTTACCAGAACTCAACAATGCAGTGTAAGAAGCTAGTTAATGATTGTGTTTGAACCCCAAAAGTCATGCTGACAGCTTCAGAAATGCTGAAACAGTATGTATCACCCATGTTTGTACAAGTGTCAATGTCTATGTGTATGTGTTTATGAACATATCTTCTCTGTTGGTCCCAGTTGTTGGCAGATTCTCATAGACAGCACCTTGGAGTACCTGAATGGGATGGGTGATTTGTGGAGTGTGCCACTGCATGGTAGGAGCAACAATATTGTTAGGAAATGATATTGGATGGCCACCACGGGTGCTCCATAGGGAGAAATGAGAACAGCTGCAAACCCTATGCCACAATGTTGGAAGCAGAATTTTCTGAAGGTACATTGCAGCAGATACAACCTCTTTCAGCTGTGTAGTCAGTGTCAGAAAATGGCAATCAACACTGTGACAGTTCTTTTGGTTTTTTAGCTAAATATTAAAAAAAATACCTAAAGCTCACTGCATTATTTGAACTCTATTCAGTTTTAAACTACATGTTCTCCCATGCATTTTTCTTCCGGTCTATGATGGGTCAGACTTGGGTTTTTTTAAATTTAAAAGCCCTATCAAATAAGCTTTTTTTTTTTTCCCCCTTTCTTCTAAAAGCTAATATTGGGGTTGAGGGCCAAACAATATAATGATGCAGTATTACTTGCATTATTCCTGAAGCTATTTGATTTTGACAAGCCCACATTTGGTAATTAACATGAGAATGCCCCCTTGGGCCGTTCTCCTGTTAGCTAAAATATCTTATAAATTACTGTAATAAAAGGAAAAAGTGAACACACTGCCTGTCAATGTTTCAACTTATCTAGCAAGAAGAGGAGACAATGCCATGATCTGGAAACATGCACACGCCGAATGGATGCATAAATTACACCGTCTGTGCCCATCTGAACCAGTCACCTGTCTGTCAGGTGAAAAATATACACATAATAGTGTGTGATAAAAGGAAGTGCATTACTATTTGTATAGTATTTCTGTGGATATGAAACAGCATCTCTCACAGTCCACAGAGGCACTTCTAGCCCATTATCAGACAGAAACTGGTAATTTTTCTTTAGTAAAAGCAGATACCAGTGTAGAGTGTGTCAGATGGCAGGATTGACCCCTTGACCTGTGCTGTTAGAGGTTGTGTTCATGGGGCTGCCTATACTTGGTGCCATTGGAAATGCCCTAAATGCCCTGTATCTGCCGTCAGCTTTGCAAATACATGCCTCTGTGCTTTGAACTTGGAGATCGACAGCCCAGCAGCTACGCTTACATGGCAATTCTGCTGTCCTGTCATCTGTGGTATAATATCATCCTGCAGCAAACATAAAAATCCACTGCTAACATCAAATGTATTCAAAACTGGGCGCAAATATAAACCACGCAAACACACCCTGCATATCCCAGTGCAGCAGACTGAATGCCCTTACACGACCTGTTCAAAATAATGGAATTTGACATGAAAGAAAGTGCCTTGTATAATACTTCCTGGCAGGTACAATATTTTCCTTTATTTATGAATGCAGGTGCTGGAAAAAAAAAAAAAGAGAAAGAGTGAAGGTTTTTTTCCTTAGAAACATATTTTATGGTTTTTTTGTTGCTTTTTTTTTTTTCCTCTTCTGATTGCACAACTCTTAATGCAGAAGAGCAGAAAAACTGGGAGGGGAAAAAAACCTGAAATTTATACAGGGCCACTTTAGTCTGTGTATATGGTTGCGAGACTGGAAGTACAGAGGACGAACACAACAGACAAACTGACAAAGAACTCACATGACGACCTAAAGGGTTTACTTCTTTCCAAAAGAAAACATTAATTAGAAGCACCAAAAATCCCAAAATTATCTCTGTGACAACTCATTTTCGAGGCTGTTTTGATCAAAGATTTGCCACCTTCAGTCATATAAAGTACCGGATTGCTGCAAGAGCAATAGTTTTCAAGTTCGATCCTTGAGGACCCTTTTTATTTTCCTGTTAAAGGCCTTGCAAAATCAATGCCTATAAATCGTAGACTTATTGATAAAAATTCTGGGGCATGCAACTGAATGTAGATCAAAAAATGCCTGTGTTTAATCCATAGCAGACATAATTTGCTACTATTGCTGAATTTTAAAAGGATCTGATCCAAAGCAATGTCATGTTCCCAGCTCTGTGCCACAGCCTAGTGACATTTGATCATGAATATGACTCCGTTTTCCTTGCGACAGCTGAGACACAACACAAGCCAGCTGACGCAGTTCCTCCTGTAAAGAGCAGGACAATACAGGAAGCTTGCTTATCCCAAGGATACTATGAGCTTTTACACATCAGGCTGCAAAGTTATCACATGCAGCCTACTAAAACTTACAAATGACCATTTCACCTTTGGTTTTTCTACAGCAGACAAAAACTTAAGGAGCGATTCTCTTCTGGATGAGTTTTCCAATGACTCGATGCTGCAGTCACCGGGTCAGAGGTAATGAGTGCTGCATAGCTTACAGTGCCACAGCTCCAACTTGGTTAGATCAATGGCCTACAATTACCTACAAACAAGTCAGACACCAATCAATGGTTTGTTATTTCCCGTACGAGTTGCACAGGGAAACTTTGCTAGGTCAGGGAAAATCACAGCGGAAGCAACGGCTGCACCTGCTTGCAGTGCCTATCATGCCAAAACACCTTATGAGTAACCTTGAAGATCCTGTAATATGGTTAGAGGCCACAGGGACAATCTGGGTTTCTCAGATGAGCCTGGTTTCTCTGGCCCAGCATCAGGTCCGAAGGGTATTCTGCCATTATAAGTTGGAAAACCTAAAGGATACTAATGAATAAAAAGAACCTAGCTCAAACCTCAGAATGTAAAATTCCAAACCTGGGCACATCATGGCACCACAGCACAGCCTAGCTCTGAAGCTTTATTTTTACAGCTACCATGGCAGTAAAAATTGCAATATGAGCCAAATCCATTCCAGCGGATTCATTTATTTTTGAGGGATGTCAAAGGTGCCAGATTGATAGCCCTGGCAAGCAACATTTTCAATTTCTCTGCACACCAGGCACAGTGCAGGCAGCAGCAGTGCTAGCCTCCTGCCCGTGGTTCCCATCCAAGCCTCCTTGGTCCTCAGAGGGACCACCTAGAAGCAGTACAGAGCTATGTCCGTATTACCTAGAGCTATTTCTGTGCAGTCAGCCTGTGTCCTCACTGCTGTGCTACAGTCAATGAAAGCACCACCCACGGCAGATGTGTTTTTGTGGGGAACATTTGTCTGTCGAAAACCGGAATGGGAATGACGACTCATTTGTGCGCAAGTCATCAAATATCTAGGAGGTCTTAACAGCTGTGCTCACACTACCAAGGTGGTATGACCTGGCAGTGGTAACCTTAGTGCTCCCGTCCCTCATTATTACTGTTGTTTAGTGCGGACAATGCCCTACCTTTGTATCAACAAGACACCAGACACAGGCAGTCTTGGACACAATTCCACCAGCTTCCTCCAACACCCCACTTTGCTTTTTACTTCTCCTGCACACTCACATACCTGCTCCCTATCTTTCTGGTGATGTTTCTCATGTTGAAAATGCCAAGTGATTAGTCAGGAGCAGCTCCTCTCTATGGAGCTATCACCCCAATTTAAGAAAAGAAAAAAATAAAAAGCAAGGAAAAGGGTTAGAGAATGCCACTCGATCAAATACGCACATAACTAAGCTGACATAAACATGCCTCCATTTCCTGTAATACTTTTTTAAAAGTAGAGAAGCAGCGCAGGAGTCCTGCTGGATTTCCCTTAGCAACCTGACAGGAGCCCACAAGGTCAGCTAGCAGGAAGCGTAGAAAATTATACAGTGGGGAATTATCAGCTAAATTATTTCACTATACTCAGGATTTTTACTGTTCCTCCCAAGACGGTGGCCTCTTGCTACTTGCAATAGAAGCAAGAATAAAAGGACAGAAATGACAAAAGAGATTTATAAAAAAAAAGAAGCATGTTTTATGTGCCTCCTGAAGACGGTGACTTTAATACCCAACTCATTTTTTGTTGTTGATTTTAGATCAAAGGCCTGATCCATAGCTGTGGCTAACATGCACAAAAGAAGCTGCGTCTGTGTGCACGCAGCTGCACGTACCCACACAGGTGCATGAAGGTGACTTAAAATTCACCTTTCCATCTTCCAGTTCTGCTGCTGCCTCTAGCCAAGCCCATGCCAAGCTACGGCAACCTGGGGTCTGCTCAAAATCCAGACAGCTGAGAATAAGCCTGGGAAGCAGGGTTGCAAAACCTGCCTTTGCTGCTGCTCCAGGATGGAAGAAGAATGGTGCAAAGTCTCCCAGCTGAAGAGCCATCGCTTGAGGACCTACATCAGAGGAAGGCACAGGCTTCTGAACCAACTGCCTGCTTTAAGAGCTGTTCATTGGGGTGCTGTGGGGTGGAGGCTTTTCCCTGACACTACTACTCTGCTGACACTACTACTCCCTGACACTACTACTCCTGGTTCTGAGGGAGGAGGAAGAGAAGCCTGGAAGACCGCTCACAATGTGGCTTGTTTCACAGACCTGCAAGCATGATTTATCAATTAATGAAAAAAATTCCCAGCAATTAAAGCCTTGATTTTGCTCAAACAGGAAGCAGTACCATGCCACAGTGTACTCCTGAGAGAGACAGGCAGCTCCTGTCACTAATGTGGAACACAGCTAATCTTAACAGATTCGGTGCAGGCCCCTTGAGAGATGCCATGTTGATGAAGGAAGATACAGTAGGGAGCCCCCCTCCCTCCCCACAGGGCCTGGCTGATTGCAGAGCCGACGGGAAAGGTGGAGGGAATGTGTGCTCCCTGTTTCACAGCAGTGGCAGAGTTGTTGGAGGCATAGGCAACTTCCAAGTCCAAGAGACCATTTCTGCCAGGTTATTTTTTATTTTCTGTATCAATATGTTACCTATACTTTCTTTTTATCACTTGGGATTTTTAAAATTTATCTATCTATCAAAACTCTTGCCACTTGTAAAAAACAATGTACAGATGTACATTTGCTCTACAGAGTGAATATACATATGTGTACATACATACAGGTACACGTGTGTGTACATGTATATAAATCACATTCTGTTTTAAAAGTGTGAATGGTTTTAATAGATTTCACAAGATACAATGTATTGGAGTTACTGGGACAAAAGTCAGAGCAAATTAAGGGGTTGTTTTTCTTTTCTGCTGCTTGAAAACCAAACCCAGAGAGCAGTTATCAGAAAAACAAAACAAAAAGGGGAAAAAGAAACATCAGCCAGGATTTTGAAAATAAATTGTTACGGGTGCTAGGAGTTTTTCTTCTTCCAGGTAACTTAGTGGTAAATTTGGTCGGTACATGGCTTTACAAGCAGGAGCTGCATATCTGTGCTGATGTGCCTCCCTTGAGGTCAAGGAAGTAAGTGGAAAATTACCTCTGTTTAACTTTCATAATATATGTCCTGTACAGGGCTGTTTATAGACAACAGAAAATCACAGAATATCTTGAGTTGGAAGGGACCCATAAGGATCATCAAATCCAACTCCCTGCTCCTCACAGGACTACCTAACATTAATAATATGGCTGAGAGTGTCCTGCAGATGTTCCTTGAACTCTGACAGGCTTGGTGCTGTGGGAAGCCTGTTCCAGTGATTGACCACCTGTTCAGTGAAGAACCTTTTCCTAATGTCCAATCTGAACTTCCCCTGACACAGCATCATTCTGTTGTATCCATGTGCCTTTGACTAAGTATTCACTTCTTGCACATCTTTGTCTGTATGGCAGGATCTATATGCAATTATGTTATCATACTGATGAGAGAGGTTAGACTGATGGAATACTGAAAATACCATTACACTGATAATAGATAACCATAAATTGCTGACATTTGGAAAAAGAAACACACACTATGTTATTTTATATATTCATTGAAGCATCTCCAACACATGTTCCCAACACCATTGAAAATCATCACTTTTTCCAAGGAGCAAAGGCAAGTCGAGCCTGAGAAAAACAAGTAAACACAAAGAAGCTGAGATACTCCTCTAGATCAGTCTTAGCAAGCTATGCATGCTTGCTGAGATTGCTGTATCACAGACCAGAAGTGACTGCAAGACAGCGTGTGTATGGCTGATCAAAGACACAAGATACACCACTGATACGCTGCAATCATAAGCCTGCTGAAACTGTGAAGAAGGTTTCTTACCCAAGTGTAGTCACATTCACAGCTCAAAACAGACAGGAAGGTACAGTAAACAGACCATGATGTTGCTGAACACCCATCTGAGGTTGTGGGAATTTACTGGTCAATGTGGAAATGTTTTAAAGGTGTCTGAACAAGAATTGGAAGAACTACAGCATGTGGAAATTGTTTTTCCAAAGACTCATACCTGTGCAAAGGTAGAACAGACCACAGAGTGTCTATTGGTCTGTGTGCTCTTGGAATAGCTGTCTAATGCTGAAGATGTAGTTACAGCATATGTCTGACTTTGGAACAACACCTAGTTGTGGTGGAAGGTCACAAAGTGAAGAAGACCTATGAATGCCAAAAGCACTTAAAGTGGTTTTCATTGAAATCTGGCTTTACGATAATCTCCAATCATTAAGCTTTCTTCAAAGCAATTTCCAAAAGGATTGCTGGTTATAAACAACCTGAATTTCAAGCAGAACCTGGGAAACAATTCACAGTGAAAAACGTACTCAGTGATTCTCGCTCTCTTCCTAGCTACTACTTTTTAAGTGTGGATTTTGTATGTGTTTTAGCATTTCCAACCCTTTGATAAATGTTCCAGTCAAACAAATTTTATCTTATCATTGTTCAGATTGCGGAAGGTCTTCCTAGCTGTATGGTATTTTCATTAGACAGTGTATTCTGGTTTTAGCTTTACCAATTAGCAGGGCAGGTATGACCTGCTTATGCACACAAGTCAAGAGGGAAGGAGACATTTTTAAGCTCTATCCTGATGCCAATAGCAGTCCCAACTTGGGGATCAGAAGCAGAATGTTCTCCCACTTCAAACAGCCATGCTGCAGGCTGGAAACACAGAAACTCATCTATTTGCACTGTGCAGCTCTGAAATTGGAAATCAGCTATATGTATTGTGGTGGGGCTGTCAGGGGAGCAGAAGAACTGAAATGTTCTTTGCTTTCATGGCAGGAGGATGCAGAGTAAGTCATCTTGAGAGAGGAGGTCACTTGGGGTAAGTTGTAGCTGGTTTTATTTTACCCTTACACTACAAAAAGAAGATGGGGGCAGGAGGAGTCACTGATGTGAGATCTTCCCTAGGAAACTTAGAAGGACAAGTACAAAACTCACAATGGGATAAAAAATTCTGTGAAATTGGTTCCCAATGTCAGTTGTTTTATGGCTAATGGTATTGGTTCTGGCTCCCTTTCAACTTCTTTCTCAACTATCCCTGTCCTGTCTTGCCTTCCGTCAACTGTGATGGCTGTTAAATCTAAAACCAGTTTCATTTCCTCCTGAAACAATTCTTGGTTATGTGCCTGAAATTACTTCTCCATTTGCTTTGTTTGCAATTGCAGCATTTAGACATGGACTCACACACGCTAGCTAGAAGAGGACTTCAAACCCAGTGCCTGAATTCACCAAACTGTTATTCAGTAATTTTATAGAGAATACAGCGCCTATCATTCAGAATGAGGATTCTCTAGTACATTCCTCCTAGGAAGACAGTATACCTTCACTTCCAAACCCCTCTGTCCAACACGTTTCTCTAAATTACGTGAATTCCCCAGCTTCCTAGCACAGCTTTTAAGAAGGGTCGCTCTCTGCTTACTAATCAGGCATGTGAATGGCTTTCCTTTAAGAAAGAAACTTTGAAAACACATGAAAATCTACTGAATATCAATCATTATGGAGGTCCCTTTAAACTCTGTACCTTCACTTCCAAACCCCTCTGTCCAACACGTTTCTCTAAATTACGTGAATTCCCCAGCTTCCTAGCACAGCTTTTAAGAAGGGTCGCTCTCTGCTTACTAATCAGGCATGTGAATGGCTTTCCTTTAAGAAAGAAACTTTGAAAACACATGAAAATCTACTGAATATCAATCATTATGGAGGTCCCTTTAAACTCTGTCATAATACTCAAGGCTTCCTGTGCTGAATTAAATTCTGCAGTTTCAAATGTGCAGTCTTTCTTTAAGTGCCCTGACACTCCTCTGTTTTCTTTTTGTTTGGGGTTGATGATTTTTTTCCCTAGAGATTATTTATTTTGGACATCCCTTTAACATAGTCCCAACATTTACACTGCTTTTGTGTTGAGACAGATTTATTTGGTTATTGGACATGGTTCTGATATCCTCCAGTTAAGAGATTGGATAAAAAAAAAATAAACAAATAAATTCACAGTAATTAAAAATGCTCCCATACATGAAGAAATTTTAAACACATTTTTTAGCACTCTTCAAAAGCAAGGGGCTGGCATCTCCTAGGGAGTGAAGCTTAGCCCTGGAATGGACATAACAAAGGGTGAGCGGTGGTACAAACTTTCCTCTAGTTCTTTACTAAAACGTGTAATTCCTGATCTGGACTACTCACAGAGTTTAGACAGCAATTCATTAGGTATGGGTGACAATTTCCCCTTCCTATTACCCACTGATGACAGGATCAGAACCCTGGGAGGGACTTTAAGAAGGTGATCCCTCTATCCCAAGGAAGGATTAACTCTTTCTCTGTCACTCCTGCACAGCTATTTGTTACCCGTCTTTTTCAAGCAGAACCAAGTGCCACAAGGTCTTCTGAGGTGCCCAGAGACAGATGCAGCCCGATAGCCAGACCTGCCAGCATATCTGGCCATTTGCAATGGTTTGCAGGCTGGCTTAGTGGCCATACGGTTGTTTGGATGATATCTCCATGGGATTTATCTTCCACCTTCAAAAACAACCAACCATATGAAAGGCTGCCAAATACCCCAAATGTAAAATCTTTATACCAAAATGCTTCATGTAGGATGCAGTGATTTATTCTTGGCTATTTCTAAAGAACTGTGAAAAGGAAAGAATATTAAACCTCAGTTCAGATGATCACAATTTAAAAAACAAAGATAATCCAGGGTTGTATTATAATTTTTATAGGTACAATTTGTACCTATCTTTCAGTAGATGAGAGAGGTGGCACAGGAGAAACGGATCATTAAACAGTAGTGTGAAGCCAGGGAAATTAACCAGCTGCTGTGAAAGCCACCTCGCTCCGTCTCTGAGCGCGCGACAGACACAGCGAGAGGGAGGGAGGGAGGAAAAGAAAGAGGTGCCAATTGTACCTATAATGCAATAATTAAAAAAACTCTGCCTACTATCTCGCCATAATGGCTTGCACAGGTTAGATCAAAGAGACGCTGCTGCTCACAAAGGGGCTTCTCTTTGCTTAAATACGTGCGCTTGTAGGTCGAATATTCCAGCCAATTCCAAGCTCTAATATATAGCCAAGGGTAGCCTATAGAGGCAAGAACGTGTTTTGTAGGGTTCTCTCTCCTCTACCTGCTGCAAAAACTGTATTTGAAGGCGGAAAGCTGGTGAAAAAAAAATAGTAGAAAAGACGGGGTGATATTTGCTCGACAAGCATCACTCCAAGCACGTGGAACTTGCTACTAATGGCTCACCCTCTGTTACACACATGGTGGGTACACACTGACACTGAACACATTTCCAGACACATTGGGTTACTCTCACTTAGCCGCAGGAGGCACAATTCATATTCCACATGCCCCACTATGAAAACTTCCTTTTGTACTGAGTCAAATGAAGGGGCTATTTCCATCACTTGCTGCTGTGCTTCCAGCTCTAACAATAAAAGATGGCACAAAACACTTTCAAGAAGTAACATATGCGTCCTTGGATTATTGTGCCAAAGAAAGAGATAAAACAGGAACAAAGTAACAAATTATATTGTCAGAAAAAATGTGAACTTTTTGATTGGGGATGACATTTATTTTAAGTGTGCAATGACGGCAGGGAATCTGTCAGGGTAAGACATGGCAGAGGTTTCAACGTTTGTTAAGAGCGTCATGGGAATTTAACTAAAACTGTTAAAACTGACACTATTGGCTTTTGTTAACACATTAGGCATGGGAAAAGTGCCAGTCAGCATATCCTCCATAGCATCAGTTCAGTTAAATCATCTGGAAGATGCATAAAACTGGGTGTGATAATAAATGCGACGTTTTCCACACATGGATAGAGGGAGCAGAGAGGGACAGGACCATTTTGACAAGAACAACGAGATCACTTTTAAAAACGTGCACCTGCTTTGTAATTTAAAAGCATGTGAGAGGGAGGAAAGAGTTTCAGAAAAAAATTTTCTTTTAAAGACAAGTGAAGCAAACTTACTAAATGCAATACAAGTGGATTCTGAGTAAGTGCTTATAGTAGAAAATAACTTAATACTGGAGTGTATATTTATGGAATTGGCTCGAGTACAATTAAAGCACTGTCTAAAGCATTCCACTTTAAAACAGAGTCAATTACCACTTCATAGTTTGGCTGGCAGACCAACAAAAACAGAATGCCAGCCATTTACTCGCAAGAACAGGAGATACATTAATACAAATACAGTGGTGCCCCTGCCAGAGGAATTGAACAGAGCTTTGTGGACCTGAATCTCCAGCAAAATATCCCACTCAAGAGGCAAAAAAACAGAAACCTGTTTGGTCAAAAGCCCTCCATGCTACTATGAAGTCTCCTTACACAAATAAATGCTAAGAATGACTCGAAACTCTGCATTCTGATAAGGCAAAGCATATCACAGAGATCTAACCATCTCTATATGAAGAAGCATGTGAAATGGATACATTTGCTGTGCAACCATCTGTGACCAAGCAATAAGCAAGATCTGAAACTACTGAATCAATCTCATTGTAAAATAAACTGATCAAGGAGTGAAGAAAAGAAAAGGAAAACCCAAAGAAAGGCAACGGGGCTTCCTTTAACACCAAAAGGTGTTCAGAAAATTAGAAAACAATTAGACTGAATTCACAATTTCTGGTATGAGACACCACCAGATAAAAGCACTTTAAACAATGACTTTGCCATATCCAGGGTGCTCCAACTGCAGCACAGCCATTTGCTCTGAAAGTGAGCAGTTTTACTTTCTGAAAGTTCTTACGCAGAAAAGTTTCTGCTCATCTGCTGCTGTCTGCTTCAGCTGATAAAACACAGATGAAGAATTAAGGATAAAAACACAGAATGTGACTGCCAAGAGTTGTTCTTTCTGCCATTTGAACATAACCTCATGTAGTTTGATCCATTCAGCATTTACCTAAGTGCTGCATCTAAGAAAAAAAGAAAAAGTGGTAACATATGGAAGTTTGGGTAGTCACCAAAAGAACAATATTTTTTTGGCCACATGAGCAGAGCAGTATGTTGCCTCCCAATTGGTAGGAAAGCGAGCATGGCACAGACATAACCTCATTACATACTGGAGACTTCCACCCTTCGAACTTCCAGCAGACTCATTTCTTAGAGCCTTCAAGCCCTCTCATCGATCCGCAGCCATTGCTATGCACAAGGCAGCCTCGAAGGGCATGACACCTGTGGTATAATGCCATATGTCTCAGAAGGTTTTATTATTTATTTTTAAATGAAATCTAAATAGCTATACATAGTAAGGAAATGGTTTTCACAGGGACTAAAGGACTGATTTAATAAAGATTACAGTCAGAGATTACGGGCAGCTACAAAGAAATGCCAGACACTGAGAGGTTTTCTGTACAGCCTATCGGTAGGACATTTACAGATGTAGGAGAAAGAGTCTGATTATGTGTATCACTGTGAAACCTATAACTAATGCCAGCAAGAGACAGACGTCATTCCTATATGTCTTCATTTAAAGCAGTAAGGGCTAAGGAGAGAGGAGGGTCAAAGGAACGCAGGCTAACACAGCTACAAGCTATATTGTATAATAATTTAATTAATTAATTGCACACATTCCCAACCTTTAGACCTACTAATGTGTTCTCGGATACTCAGAGAGCTTTTATTCAATGCAGAACCTACAATACATGCTCTACTCAGAAGAAGAGAAGAAGGCAAGAAGGCTTGATTCCATTTCTGGAGAGATTTGCTCTTAATCCGCTAAAGGTTATGTTGGCTCTCAGTAGTATCAGAAAATTAAAAATGAGGCTTTTATTTTTATTATTCCACCACGTTCTACTTCATCTTTTTTCCCTGAGATTTTGATATAAAGTAATTCTAATTATTCTGCAAAACTAAGTGGTTTCTTGGTAACTGACCTGTTTCACCAAATTAAAATCAAGTCCATGCAAACAGGCACATGGCAGAGATAATTCTGTTGAGATCATCAGGTACGTAAATACCCGCAGCACTGTCCTTTCCCTGACACATGCCACAGAAAGCTGCCGGCTGGAGCTGCCTTGGGGGGCAGCTCAGCTCTCCTGGGAAACTTTGAAAAATAATCGCCTTAATAATATGACAGGTCTGAACAATATGGGCCAGATCCTGCAGTTCTGCTCTGTGAGGAGATCCGCTGAAGCCTACTCCTCTGTGTGCAGACAAGGACGTTTGGGTGGCAGGATCGGACCTGTGCTTTCAGTGTATGTTGCATTATGTTTCCTTGCTTGCGACTGGGAACAGACTGAATATGGTCCAGTCAGTTAATGGATTGCTGCAGCTCATTCCTTCCTTGAAATTTTAGTCCAGTGAGTATGACACCATGATAACAACATTATAGTGATGTCACACAGGGATGACGGTAATTTTGGGCAGGAGGACGGGCTCAGTGTGGACACTGAGTTTTGTCCCAGTGTCTTTGACAATAAGGAAGGAACACAGAAATGTAGAAAAACACACAAACTGTATGTGAAGCTGCTGATATGTTTTTTCCACATAGAAAAGGATCTTGCAAGATAACTATGAACTATACTCAGCTTATAGAATGCTCCACCTATTTAAAATATATTCATTTTTTATTTTACATCTTGTTTAGTAAATTATAATAAAACTAGAACACCTACGAGTCTGTTTTCATTGTTTGGCCTTTTTTTTTACATTTTTGATGAATAATAGGAAAGAGGGGTGGAAGAGGAGAAAGCATTAACAATTACTGAAGAGACTATGGGTAGCAAAAGTTGCTACAATTACCTGCAATAAATTCGAATGTCAAGTTTCATGCTACTGAACTTGCAGTGACATTTTATGAGCAAATTGTTCAATTTGTTCCTTCACTAATGTAATGCTATCATTTATTTCAATAAGGTAGTAAATATTTTCACTATTACATGAAACAACCTTTTGGTTGGCTTATAATTACAAGAATGATGCTAACTGAATTCCTTGCTTTGTTTCAATATCCCTTGTCAGTGCCATAGACCTCTCTGCCTCTCTTGTTTTTCTCAAAAGCAATTTAGAAAATGCTTGTATTTTAGACAAAAGGAGAACATTTGGTGAAAGAAAATTCATCATTAGGTATCTAGAGGTTTGTTAATAGAAAAGGCAACTCCCACAGTGTATCCTAGTGCTCAAGCCAGACACACATGCTCAGGACCAGCAAGCTGCCTTCACAGTGGGCCAAAAGTCATTATCATAATTTTATATTACATAGACTACATTGAAAATTTAATATATCCCAGCAAAAAGAGACAAAAGACATTTTGCATAATGCTTCTGTGAGCGCACTCTCTCTTGCTACTCTTTTAGCCACCCCATGCAGATAATCACACCAGGAAAAAGAAGTTCATTACCTAAGCCAAATCAAAATTAGGCTTTTCTTTTTGATAGGGAACTTCATTAGTAAGCCCTGTCTTATACAGCTGGGAGATTTGATGAATCTATCTTGGAGTAATAATTCAGCACAATCAGCCACATTTCTGCTTTAAGTTTTATGTCTTTGTTACAAAAATTGGAACTATACATATAGTGTGCAGTTATATATCTACAAATTCATAGCCTATCTATTCTCATTTCATAGCATTTAAAACATGCCAGAGTGGCAGCACACTATGTTAGTAAACAGGTTCCTTCATTTCCATGTTTCAGGCTTCTAGAGACTAAAAGTCTTAAAGAGTTGGAAAATGGATTTTGCTCCTTGCTGCAGAACCTGCAGTTAAACTACATTGCAGAATTGATTTCATGAAAAGGAAAGATTGTCTCCTTTACCTCCATTTTCCCCTACTCCTCTTGTTAAGCCCTTTCCTGATTATGACCCAGGATATAGACCTAGTATACTCCCTGAATTTCCTATGGAGAGAAATGCACTGGGATAATGTCCCATCTGTATTGCACTACGATTAACCTCCAAAAAAGACAAGAAACAGAGGGTTCTGCTACCTGTAGATACATGGTTACAAATATGTAGGCACTGCTATGTAAGCGATATATATGTACTGCAGAATCCAGACAGACATCTGCAAATCACGATGTTAAAGCGACAGTGACAGGATTCTGCTGTTTCAGAGCATGCCTGGTACAGGGTTGCAGGTGGCTACTGTCATCTGGGACTCTTCTTTATGCACGTTGCCCCCACAGACATGCCTGGATACCCTGCCCTCTTGTCATATTTCCAGTGCAGCAGTATTTTTCACCGCAATCCCATAAAACAATCTGCAAAAGTCATATTCACACAGAATTCCCAAAATGTTTTACATACCAACAAAAAGCACCAGTGTCCCCACTTTAATGTGACCAACCGCATTTGACAGCAACTAAGTAATTCTCCTAGAAAACAGAGGCAATCACTAGGAAAGCTGAGAAAAAACAGTAAGGATGGGTTGGTCAGCATCCCCAAAGCTATAAGCAGTGGTCTTCTGCCCAGTGGGAATTACTGTAAAAATCCCTTCAGGAGGTAGGAAGATTTAAATATGCTGCAGTTGCTGAAAAATAATTTTATTCATACCACATCTTCTTTTACAATTAAATACAAATGGCTCTTTGGATTGCAAATGTGCCTCAGGGTGTGTCTCCGAACAAAGGTCCATTTTTATACCTACGGACACTCATTCCATCGAATCCTAATATCTGCATGCACACGCGTGTCTATGCTCCCAGTAAAGCTTGATTAGAGTGTATAAATACAGTCAAGGTTGTGGTGTGGGAGGGCGAACATCGTGATCCTGACACACAAGTCATCCACTTGTCAGCACTGAGATGACACATCCATACACTCACGACGTAACTGAGATAAGGGTGTTGAAACCTTCAGGATACCAGTAGTCCCTCTTGAATACACATTGGAGAAGACACTTATTACTTACAATGTCAGTTGTTCAGCTATGCTCATAAAAACATCACTAAAGCAATGAAGGTAAGGTGGATGGCTGTAAGAGAAAAGGCACAGCTCCTCTTCCCACCTCTGTGTGTCACTGGTGGAGGGCCTAGGTACAGCACCAGTGAGTGAGGCTGATACTGGCTTTCAAGGGTAGGAGACTTTACAAGGCTCTACTGGGACACCTGGGTGTTAAATAGGACAAGAAGTTGGGGTGCTTCTAGCTAATTATCATCTGAAACTCAGTGCACTGGGATCTAGGAAGCTTTTGTGTGGAGCAGCAAAATCAATCGGGGCATGTTACTGGCTCCCAAAAATCTTGGCGTGGTGAAGAGGCACCAACTGCCCTCTCAGCCCTGACTGGTGTGGGGAACTTGAAGGGCAGAGCCTTCTAAAAGAGCTGCTGACTTCGTTCAAAACTGCTTATCCAAAGCTTTCAGATGTCCCTTGGACCTCTAGATAAACTGGTTTACACTGTACAAACAAATCTCATTTTTGGCTCAGAGCATTTTTGACAGCCTCTCAAACACATAGAAATCTTAGGCTTGTCAGAGGTCTTCATGTGACTCTTATAATGCAAAGCAGTCCTACATTTTGAAATATTTCCTTTCTTCTTATTTTCATTGAGGGAAATCACAGAGAAAATCCCTGCAAATTGTCAACAGAAACACAGAAGAATGGCCGCGAAGAACCTTGTGTTTACTATCAAACACATAAACTGTATGTATTTAGACACTGGAGATTTATTACACATCCAAAGCCAAAACAGGCAGATTTACAATTATATCTCCCCTCACTACTTTCAACGTGAACAGCATGAAGTTCTTTCTACAACTGTTTAAATTCAAGTTGGAATTTACTATGAAAATCCGAAAGTTAGGCTTGATTTACAATCTGATCAGCAAGCTGAAATTTCAAATATATGGATATGTACATAGTTAATCCAAGTGCACAAAATCCAGTTCAGCTATTTTCTTTTTCACTAGATATCCACATGTTATTAGAAGTACACAGCTAACCAGGTTTCATGCAGTAGACAAAATAGCATTGTGGGATTACATTAGTCCGACAGCTGCTTTATGACTATAGCTTCCAGACCAATTTATTTAATATTGATCTTTAAACAAACATCAGTACAAATAAATTTGAGCACTCCAGTCCTGAGATTTTGTATCTATAAAAGAGGCCAATATTCAGAGAAGCTGTTCTGCCTGTATTTCACTCTTTGATTCCGTTTTCTTTGATCCTACCAAGTATCAAATACATCAATGCCAAATTAAAACAAATCCATCCTCAGATAAAGCTCTGTTTATAATCTTTCGTGCAGAAAGAATTTTTCTATCAATAACTTCCAGCAAGCATTTTAACTGATCTTTTTATTGCTTTATTCTGGTTACTACAAAAGGCAGTAATGCCATGTCCTGACTTGAGTATCACGCTAAACTCTTTCTGGCAGAACTGTCAAGGAGGGCTTCAAGAACGATGTGCTCCATCTTTCAGACTTTCATGCGGTTTTCCTCGTAAATACTTTCATCCAGTGTCAGGGACAGGCTCAGCTTCCAGTGCCCCCTTGCTGGGAAAATTGCTGAGCCATGATACAGCTTTGGGAGGCTGAAGTCTTTTACAGGGCAACAGTTGACCATTTGGAGGAGGGGACAGCTGGGTGCTGAACATAAATAGGGAAAAAACTTAGATAGGGAAATAGATAATGAACCCTGGGATTAGACACTCAATTCAATTAGGCGGGCATATATAAATGTTAGGCATAAACTGATCCAACATAATTATTTGCACAGGACTTATTTGTGCCCTTTCTTAGCTATGCTGAATGAGCACAGATACCAGATTCACTGGGGACACATCTTCCATTGGTGTGGAACTGGGCTAAAGTTCAAAAGTTTTTGGTCACAACTTACTCAGATCTGCCATCTGGTTTATGTGCACTGAGTTTTACGGATTATATCCATCTCCCAAATGGAATAAGTAGACATTTGTGTGTGTCAGGGAAAAAAAAAAAGGAAAATAAAATGAAAAGCTGCTGTCTGTGCTAACCAGAAGAATGGCCCTTAGAGTGGCTTGTGGAGCCCTTGCTTTGGCAGCAGACTGAGGGCTGCTGGCCCTCCCTATGGTGTGCCTTTTGGAGAAGGCGATGTATCCCTTCAAACCTGCAATCTGCTTGACTCCAGTCATCCTGACTGGGGCTCAGGATGTGCCAAAACTTCTGCTAGGATCTTTGAACAGTAAATCTCAAAGGAAATTAAGCCTTAAAAAAACTTTGCTTTTGTTTGTGATTTGTAGCTGTTTGGAGAAGGAGACTGGCTACACAGAACTGACTGGTGCTGCAGCAGTACCAAAGGGCAGGGCATGTTCATGAAGAGGAAGCACCCTTACTGAAGACTAATAGCTTCCAAATTAACAGTACAGAAAGGATTGCATTTTCTCTTCAAATACTATGCTTTGTGTTGCCATGCTTGAGACTGAGGAAGACTTCTGTTTTACATGTCAATGTTCCCTGATAGCTGATCTCCTGAATGTGTCCCTGGTGTTGCCAGCTAAGTACAAGTAGGCTATGGAAAACACCAGTTCATCAGCGTAAGGCATCATTTTGAGTATATCATGAGCCAGGAGTTTAAAGATGTCCACCAACTATTTTGCTAGTTAGTGCACAAAATAAAAAGGAAGGACCCATTGCTGTGTGGGGAAGAGCCTGGACGTGGGCAGCATACGACCAAAATCTGGGCAGCAGTACACAGAACTGTGCTGCAGAAACTGAGGGAAAACTAAGGGCATTCTAAAAACAAAACTCTCTCCCAATTTTTGGAGACCTATTCCTACGACCGATTTTATTTATTTGATTTTTATTGCTGCTTCCCCAGATCCTAATTTTAGAAGACAGCCCCTCCATACACACCCCATTTTCTGACGGGGTAGCAGAGACTAGATGGTGATTTGCAGGTGTAGACAGAAGAATGCAGAGGCTACCAAATGTCCCACTTCATCTGGGTTACAGCTCTGGCTACCAGTAAAAAACAGGTAGCAAAGCAATTTTTCTGAGTTTGCTAGCTACTGAGTAAGCAACAAGTGAAGAAATAATTCACCAATTCTCCAAGTGACTTCAGATCCTAATGCATGAAAAAATGAAAGGATAAAGGAGTTATGAATTTGGTCAACAAATATTCTTTCAAATATATTATCCATAGAAAGTTGCATCTTGTTTACTGCTACAGTTTAATGCCACTGGTTTGTTGGGTTTGTGAACCATGATTCCTAAAGCAAACACACAAGAGGATTTTTAAAAAAAAGACACTAATGACGGATCAGCAAATTATTATCTTGCTGTGTGATGCAGTAAATAGAAGGCTGTCCTATAAAGCAAGCTGCCATCTCGGAAGACTGCTTACAGTTCCACCCATAGGTCTGAACTACTCCAGATTTAATTTCACAAGGAGTGAATTCAGATTATTTCATAACCCTTAAAGATGGCCCCAGCCTATTTTTAATGTGCTGCTGGCATTTGTGAAAACAGTACAATTACTGAAGCTGTTGCTAAAACCCACAGCTACAGAGTACTACTCGCCTAAAATGGTCTCTGGGACCATTGTGATGGAAAAGCTACTGACACTGCAGACTGTCCAGGAAAGCTATTGGAAAATCTATATGGTGCTAAGTCATAACATGAACTCTTTAGAGTCTCTCTTTTAAGGGCACTACATACATACAGCATAGTAAAAGGCAATTCCTGGCTGTAGAGTACTGAAGTCTATGTTATATGTAAGCTTGAACAAGATGAAAAAGCAATTCTGGTTTACTTCTGACATTAATTGTGAGATAGCAGCCAAGTACAGTGTAGGAACCACACAGTCACAGTGGAAGGAAAGCAGTTCTTCTAACTCTTCAGAGTTATTTGCCTTACTTACTTTGAGGAAACACAAATGTTCCTAGATCTCCAATAATAAACACTTGGAGTTTCGTTTTAATCATTATTGCTGACATGGTGCGTAACTCTGCCATTAAAAGCATCCAAGAAGCTATGGCACTCTGCTTCCCCTCTCCCCAGCAAATGTCCCTGTAGCTATTTTGGTTTTGGTGGAGAACAGTCTAGTTGAAAGGCAGAATAAAAACCTCTGGCCCTTGCTACAGAACACGTACTCCAGCTCCACAGGGTCTTTGCTACTGAGACTCCACAGGACCCTGCTAAAACTGTCTGTCTAGTTACAACTCCGCACAGTCTCACTCCGGCTAGGCCTTTGGATCAAACCCTTCTCATGTGAACACAGAGAGCGTCTGTGAAACTGTGGAGCAGATGTCTCCACAGAGACTCACAGATGCTGTCAGGACAGAACTTCAGGCTCAAACATTTGATGCATTTTAAAGAGGGATTCAGAATCAGACTCAAGCAGACAGATTGATCGTCTAACACTTCAAAGGCTTGAGCAGAATTGTTGTTATATTTTTCCTTTGTGCTTCCCCCCACCCACTGGCACTAATGGAGGTGACTTGTGTTTAACTTGACATGTTGTGTGGGGCATACAGGAGGGGACTTCCACCTTCCAATTAAAGGAGTCAGGAAAAAATCATTAGCTGAAGCAACAGAACAGAATGTGGGGCTGAAGGAGTTTAACACACCAGCAGACAATGAACACTTAATGCAAACACTGTTTTGCCACACCTGGTTCTTGTTCCAACTATTCATGTGCAGCCTAGGCAAGACATTTGTTTCATTTTAGAGTAGGTAGTTTGAGAAAATCCCAAAGTTTTAAAATGCTTTTCCTACACTCCATCTTCAAGGACTAAAACATGCTACAAGATGAGACTATTTATCTCATCAAAAAATTCACAGAAACTATTACATATTTTTTTTACCAATTAATGTATGTGGTTGTTGGGTTTGTTGTATGGGATTTGGGGGCTTTTTGGAGGGCAGGGAAGGGCATTTACATGTCAGTCATTTTACAGATAGCAAGTACAAAAGGTTTTCTGTGAAGAAAAGGAAAGTGAAATGAGGAGGAAAGGGTGAACAGATTTGTGCTCTTCATCTAGGAACCTTGGTAAGATCTGTGCTTAGTCTAATTTGCAAAGGTGAAGCCACCAAAAAAGCAAAAAATGAGGACAGTCACAAGTCCAGAACAGACAAAAGGGGGGCAGGAGTACTGGTGATACAGAACTACATACATAAACATGCAACTGGAGATATGGAAATATTTCTGGAGAAAAGGGGTTTGCCTTCCTTCAGCAGCTGCCATTTTGACACGTTTTACTATCTTAGATACAACTCCTAGGCATCCCTCTTGTCCTCGGCTGAAGAGAAAGACTTGTCTGGCATTTAGTTCAAAGGGGACCTTTCATCAGTTGGGTTGAGCTGTGAGTTAGTGATGGGCATATCTTGAATATAACCCTCCCTCTCCTGTCACCAGCTATGGGAAAACAAAAGAATAGAGGAAATACAGCTGTAAGTGTGGAGAAATACCAGTGAGATTATTAAGAGAGGCTTCAAACAACTCAGGGGATTACATGAACTACATAGGAAAAAAGATCTGCTGATGGGAAGAGGAAACAAAACTGCCTAAGACAAAAGTCCAAACGTCTATTTTTCTCTACCATATGTTCTCTGGATCAGCTATTGAATATAAGAAACAATATAAGACAAACTTCTCCACAAAAGAAGGGGAAATGGGGATATATGCTACAAGACAGGAAAGGTTACAATTCTACTGGTATCAATTTAATGAGGAAGAAACACAGGATTGTTAAAGATGCCAAAGCTCAATCCAAAGTTTGCAGCAGCAAGGTGTGTAGCACAGAAAGAGGGCTGGTTACTACCTAGGAGAAAGTTTGGGGGTCTTGTCAGGCAGAAGGTCATTTTAAGTGATGTCCCTGCTATGTCCATTAGTATGTGAGGTCAAAGAGCTCAAGGGAACAAAGCACAGAATAACCTCAGCTCTCTCTCATGTATGCTAGTAACAGGGCCAGATCAGTCATGACGAGAAAAGAGGCACTTAGGCACAAAGGAAGAGCCTCTACTATCACCTGCAACAAAGGCGCTGAAGGAATTACATGTCTGAATATTTTCATTCAGCCGACTAGGAATTAGAGATGGCTCAAGGGGACTTAATTTCAACTGCAACCTTTCCTTCCCCTCAGCAATCCTGTTTCCCAGGTATATGTTAGTGCATAAAAGGCCTGCTGGGAGACTGGAAGGGTAGGGGGCTCTTGTCTGTCCGCTGACACAAGTGTCTTGGGAATAGCTGTCATCCTGTTATTAAATATTTAAATATTTCAAGAGCAAGCTAGATTCATCAACCTCTGGAAAGAGTAATCAAGAGAATGAAAGGTAGACAAAAATAAAAGGAAGAGGTTGGTTATTTTGGGCAAAGAAGATGGGATCACCAGAGGAGAAAATATGCAAAGAAGTAAAAAACTGGCAGAGAAAATTGATGAGAGAAGGAAGAATAATGAGAGACAAACAAAAGAGAAAGCACTGAAACAATACAAAAGAAATAACAGAGAAAATAGAATTGGAAAACAAGCTAAAGCAATACCTGGAAACTCTGTGCCAGTGAGAAAAAAGCAAGCAAGCAAGCAGACAAAAAGCAAGGAAGCAATACATAAATTCCGGATAAGATCGTCAAGAAAACCCGAAAAGCACCAAGAGACAGATAGTGTACGTAGAGAAAAGAGAGAGGATGAACATTATTGAGGGCCAGAAACATTCCAGTGATGGGAAAAGAAGGCGTATTTCATGATCACAAACAGGAAATAAATGTATTTCATTCACTGTACTGTTTCCCTGCTTGATTGCCGAAACACTGTTTCCTCCAGAACCAAACACAGTGTCTTAGCTCAAACACGGTTTATGAGTGTCAAGATGAGGTTTTGGGGTTCTCCCATCTTTATTAAACATACACCTGACAGCCATAGCAAAGGAAGATACCCGGCACAGAGTGCTGTAAGATGTAGTTCATCCCAAGCCTGCCAAACAGGAGCTTGAGACAGAAGGGGGAACAAAAAAGGAACATAACTGAAGTGGAGATGGCAAGGCAGCAGCAGCAGTCTCTGTAGACACTGTTCAAGTATTTCAGTTGGTGCTTTTGTGAGAGAAGCCCTGGAATGATGGTGAGCACTCTTTAGGGTAGTGGGACAAAACAATGTGTTCCAATAGTTGCAAAGCCTTGGTCTAAACAGCTTAGGCTAGTCAGAGAGCCAAAGAGACCAGTTCAATTTTAACAGCATTCAGACAGTGTTTACAGCTGCGTATCTCAAAGCTCCTTACAACTAGAATTTAAATATCACAGTAATCATTTTACACAGAGGAAACTATAACCACCAGGGTACCATAATTCATCCAAGGTAGCAAAGCAGGTAGCAGGCTAGGAACAGTTCCAAACTCCCTACCAGATGCCCTTTCCATTTTACCCATGGACTTGTCAGATTCTCCTCCTAATGTTAGCCTCCAAAGCTGCAAACATTACAGGCTGGAAGTCGAGCATGCAAAAGTCAGTGTGGGTGGGAAGGCAGCTGTGCAGTCAAAACAAGTGTAACCCACAGTGTTGTGGGGGAAACTACCAGAAATAGGCC
>NW_008679284.1:144998-150884 GCF_000695815.1 Acanthisitta chloris | reverse complement strand
TGTTCAACAGAGAATTAAAAGGCGTTTATTCCATCCTGGCAAGGATAATCTAAACACTGTTGTGGTTAAATGTTTGCCTACTGCAGATCATGTTACAGCAGATTTTTCTGTTCAAAGGGTTTGTTAATGGCTTTGCTATTCCTTGCATGGGTCTTGAAAAAAAGCACATGCTATGAATGTGATATCTTTGCTTTTGATGCCAGAGGTTGTGAAAGGAAAGTTGGGAAAGAACTGGCACACAGAAGGAAAGCAGCCAGCCCATTTAAGAATACTCCATTAACTCATAGGAGAAGATTCCCCCAGGACACAGTCCCAAAGAAGACCCCTGGCGAGTTTAGGCTTGTATATCATTTGTCCTATCCAGAGGGCGAGAGAGTTAATGATTATATAGACACCTTGCTGTGTTCAGTATCGTTTGTGCCTCTCGATCAAGTGATGCAGATTACAAGGAATAGCAGTCTGAGGGTTCAGTCAGACGGGAAGGGAAGAGAGAGAGAGAGAGAGAGAGAGAGAGAGATACACACACAAACCCATACCCCAGCTCCCCTCCCTAATCCCCCCACATCACACACAGAGCTGCTCACATGTTACCAGAACACCATGACAGATTTTGCTTGCCACTTAAAGGTTTCAGACTGGAGGGCAACATTTACATAGATAAAGGTACACATAAGGGTTCTGTAGCTTTGCAGTCGTTACTGGAGGTGCTCTGTACAAGATGCGTAGGCAAAAATCTGGATTAAAAAGAGGGACGAAAAATTCCTCCTACCTAATTAACATAGCTTTTTGTCTAAGGAAGCACCAAACATCATGGCATTTCAGGAGTTATTGATGGCATTTGGGGAGGCTACTGGGGATTTCATGGTCCCTACAGCAGATGATAAAAGGGGAGGGGGAGGGAGAGCAGAGGGTCCAGGAAAACTTATTAAATTTTGGGCATCAAACTGGATTCAAGGAGAAGAGAATCACACCCCGCAAGGGACCGGGACAAAAATCCTATGAGATTACTGGCTCAGCTGTGGCAAGCTAATAAGGTTATTCTGAAGCAGATGCAGTCGTTAATACAGTGGTGGCATGGGGATCTCCCGAGAGGGGTCAGAGCCATGATAACTCACAGTAGAGTAATGCACAATATATTTGTGGCCAGATCTTGTGATGGCAACTAAATGAACCTGTGTCAGTACTCTCTTGTTTAACTCACTTTGTTCTTAATTCCATTTTAGCAGCATGGGGCTTCCTTGTGCCACCTAGTTTCTTGAAGACAGCCTTGGAAAGCAGCAACACTTTAGGCAAGCTATAGGGCTATTAAACAGGAGATTGAGGTAGACTAAAAGTCACTTTTGTGAAAGCTGCTACATAACAGCTCATGTTAATTCCAACTTTATAAAAACACGGCAATTTTTGTTATTTATGGATGCAGAGCAGAGAGGTGTTGGCAGCTCTTTGTGTGTTATGGAATGGAAGGAGCAATGGAAGAAAGAGGTGGGTTTGACATGAAATGTTGCACTGCTCAAGCTTTTCTCAGTATTTGCAGCACCAGCAAAGTAATTTGCAATAAATGGCTAAAGGTTGTTGGATTCTATCACAAAATCTACAAGCACCGAGCTTATTGGGGACCTGTGATAATGCTGCTCAGGGCCCACACTCAGTTATGCTTAGTGCCTGATGCATTCTTTATGGCCAGACATGTGTGAAGGGAACAACTATTCACTCGCTAACTCTTTTTTCTGCTTAATGGCAGTTGAAATCAATGCCAGCCACCTCATGATTACTGATGGCTTGTGTTTTACCAGTACTTCAATACCAAATTCTCTGTACTTAGGAGCTTTCCACATTAGATGAACAAGCAAGGATTTCACTGAGGACCATGTTGAGAACAGGGAGATCAAAGCTAGAAAAGAGGGAGGAATTTGTAAGAAAGAGACTCACTTCAAATACAAGGTTGTTTTGAAACACAGTGGGTGACATTGGAAAGGTGCACAGTCAAGGACAGAAACAGTGAAGGGCAGGGTAAGGGAAACCTGTGGAGGAAGGAAGAGAGGCGCAAAAATGGAACTAAGGGCATCCTTTGAGAGGAGAGAATCTGTGGTCCTAAATGGAAAAGAAAGAAGTTTAGTAGACTAGACACATCCTTAATTAAGTAGTCTTTAAAAAGACTGGCACAAACAGTAGAACTCATACTGAAGCCACCTGTGGCATTTAAACTGCCCTGTGGAAAAAGCATCAAAAAGTACTATCTGAGCAGAATAGTATGGTTGGATACTTTTGCTCCTCTTCCTTAAAAACCAGACCTTGAAAAAAAAAATACACTGGACAGTTAATAACCAGGCAGATGATGCAGTACATCGCTAGAGTAACAGCCAGCTGTAAAGGCTTGACATCCTAGGGCAAGCCTGGTATGTAGGAAAGTTTACAAAAATTGTTAATACAGAAGAAGACAGCAAATGCCCTTTACTACTCTGGAAAAGAAGATGAACCAGGGAACAGAAAACTAACTAGAAAACACATGTTCTAGAGTCTAAAGTGGCATGGATGAGTCACTGTGTGATTTGGTTAGATCACTTAGGACTTGTCACCAAAGAGAATCTACCTGCCAAGTGTCCCAGGCTGCCACTTCACAATACACCAACTCCCTATATGGTTTCCCTTAGTGTGCAGCTGGTGCCTATTAGGTCTCTACATTGCTAGCCATTCCTGTGCCCTAGGAGCATCTGCAGAGGAAGCCAGGGTAGAATACTTAGTACCCTGCAAATTTACACCCTCCAATCTTCTGCAGTAACTTGCCTATGTGGAAAAGCCTTTATTCTTCCTGTTCTTGCAGCCCCCTTTTGTAAAATAAGAGTCCTTGGGGCCCTGTTGTGAGATTTAATTCCATTTTTTGCAACATGCTGAGATTCCAGGTGAGAAGTGCAGCGGCCAGTAACGCTGTTTACACCTCCAACTATGCCAAAGAGCAGGAAAGGCCAAACCCCAGTATGGACATTGATGTAATTCTTCACATGTAACCCGTGCAAGGCAATACCACACTTTTTATACATGAGAGTGCAGTTTACAGGGGTGGAATCAAAAATCAGTTGCTATAAACCCCCTCTTTGGACATCATGGTGATTTCTACTGCATAATGGCAGATGATGCACGTCAGAAGGGTTTATCCAGATAAGGCAAAAATCTGCAGACATTTTAATCAGTACCAAGATAGATCTTGTTTATATCAAGAACCTTTTTAATGCAGCATTGCTGGTTTGGTCCGACATCATCTCCTGCAGTGTGTGGAGACAGGCCAGGAGTATGAAGGCTACAGAGCAGAGCAGGAAGAAAGTCAACTGTGAAATTGGTAATTTTATGAGTTTCACGGGGGGTTTTGTTGTTAGACACAATGCATTTGGAACAGAGTGCCCGGGGTAATACCATCCACATAGTGTCCATTTGTCAGCTATAGGTAATGATATCTTTAACCTAGAGTTGCACAGATATGTACAAAGGGAATCTGAAAGTAGAGTTTAACTGGCTAAGGGTGGAGATGTGCCCATCATGGATGGGTCACGCGGTATTACTGCCACATCTGTAGGTCTGGGGAGCCCATCAGAAACTGAGGCATGGTTTGCCCTTGGGGAGGGGTGGGAAAAGTTACCTTCTTTTTCAGCAGCCCAGAAGAGTCCCTTTCTCCTTAAAAGATGGACAGGGAGGAGTCCCTCACTGGTGTCCCTGACAGTGCACATATTCTGCAGGGTTGTGTCAAGATTAAGCAGAGGGCAGGAAAGGAAAAACACGTGAGGGCTGAACAGCATATAACATTTGCTTTCTTTCTCTCACGGAAGAATAGCTGGCCTGGTATCCCAGTTGTACTCACCCATTTCCTCAAAAAGGTTATCAGCTTTATGCTCGCTGTAACCATTCATTTGTATCTGAAACTTCAATAGTTAATATCAAGCACATAGGTTAAATGAGCAAATGCATTTGCAGCCTTCATTCCACCTGCAGTGTGCCTATTAGGTTTCAGATGCTGAGGTCAGACTTAAGGGGAAAAAAAAGAAAAGGGAGAAAGGGAAAAATAAAAAAGGAGAGAGCCACTGGGGTGGAGGATGTTAAGAAGGGCATCAGCCACAACCTAAAGGGTTAAGCAGAAAGTAAAAGAAGGATAGGAGTGAGCATAGCCATCGCTTTGTGTGAAAGACACAGTCTTTCCACCTCACAAACCTCTGTAGGATTCTGGGTCTGGATGGCAAGCTGTGGCTCCATGCGGGTTATGATTTACATTGAGTTTGGTTGCATATTTACTTGGTAGCACACAACAAAGACTGGGGAGGGAGGGGGAGTGAAGGGAGATCAGCACAGATCTGTCTGTAGTATCGTATCAGCCTAATTCAGAAACAAGCTGAGGTGGGTTAGGCTTGTCTCCTTTGTTCCAGGACACACCCCAGGAGGACTTCTTCTCATCTGGGAGAAAACATACCTGTTGTGCTTTGCTTCTCCTCATAAAGGGGAAACATTCAGGTCAAGGTGTACTTATGAAAGGAGTGGGGAGCTGAGAATGCTGTCAGGCATCTACGACTCACAGCCTGGGTCTCTCCCTCTCTCCCACTCTCATACTTGGGGAAAACAGAATGCTATTCCTGGCGTAAAACACTCTGGTCACAGATCAGGCCAAATTAGGTGTTAAAAGATTAGCAAAAACATCTCTACCCCCTCTCTCCCCCCTTTAAATTAACATGATTAAATTATATACAGTGCTTAATGCTGTACATAAAGATGTGGCCTCATCTCTTTTTCTGGTGCTACTGTGGGAATTTGCTAATCCAGCTTTCCAAGGGCTATTGTGAGGACAGTCACAATATATACATACGTTAAAGAGAATATATATTTTCCTGTATTTCACACAAAGTCCTTGCACTGTATTAAAATATGCAAGCAAATTCTAGTGTTAAGATATTTCCACATTATGATTTATTCCATTATCATTTTTTCCATCTCAGAATGCAATTAATATGGTTGTGTGTTAAATGATTCAGTGAAAGTAAATCTTTTATATTCAGGTAAGCAATTCAGCCTTGTAAGGTTTTATGGGAATTAGATTTTTTGAAGTCTGTGTTGAGCATGCCCATAACTCTGACAGAGCCCTGCAGGCTCTTGTCTTCACCTTCAAATCATAAGACAGAGAAATCAAGCTCCCTCTGTGCTCTCAATTATACCAAAAAACACGGAGCAGAAGTCTTCAGTAATTCAATCCCTGTGGAAGCTTCTTCATACTGTTTGCACTGTTGGAACTGCTGACAGCAGCAATCCCACAATCCCTCCTGGTAGGCTGTCAAAGTTCCTTGTGCCGTGTGAGCGGCACTGCTCTGTCCCACCGCTCCTCCTCCAGAGACCTTTAAGCACATGCATGACTTTTGATGCTTGCTCGATACAGTGGCCAAGAGGCCAAAAAACATCACAAGGAGAGTTCTCATACTCTTACAAGGTGCTTTGTACTCAAACTAATAGGATCTGTGGCTACATGTGGGCCAGGGCTGGTGTAATTTAATCACAAGTACAGCTGCATAAACACTGTACTAAGGAATGTCTGCCTGCAATTGGATTCTTTCTTTGAAAGTGCACTGTAGAAAATTCCTGAGTGCCATTTTCCATATGGTTAATGAGGAAATGTATCATGGCCAGCTTTTAAAAGTAATTTGAATTTATGAGTTGCGGTGATTCTAACACATGTGCGCAAGAAACACTGCATACCCAAGGCTCTTCCTTATCATGCAACACCATTTCGCAGTTTTCTGCCAAATGACACCAAAAAGAACCACTCTGTATTTTTAATTGGCTGAAATCCTCCGAAAGCTTCTGCAGCCATCATTCCAGCCACCGCTCGACCCATCGAGTTCCAGCGCAAACACACAC
>NW_008679284.1:143880-144957 GCF_000695815.1 Acanthisitta chloris | reverse complement strand
GGGGGGGGGGGGGGGGGAAGGAAGAGGGAAGGGCACTATCACAAACCTAGTCCAAGCATAATGCAAAAGCTCAGCTCTGTTAAAAGGATCTTTCAAAAATTAGCTGAAACTGCCTGCAAATCTCCACGCCACGCATTTGTGTGTGTGTGTAACATGTTGACACAACCCCTGTCACATTCCTGTTTCTGTCATTCACACCACAAAACAAGCATATTCCCTCACTTTCTCAGGATACGAGCAGGGTGAGGGAACATGTTTCACAATCAAGATTGCTGTCCACACTGCTTGGCCAAGAAAACAGCAGGGACAGACTCTGCATTATACCACAGCCAGTTTATGGTCCAAAATGTACGTGAGTGAGGTTACTCCCAAACAAAGATCACCCACCTGAGGTCAGGAAAAAAAGTGGCAGGTGGCTTTGGTACCCCTTGCACTCCCATCAGATGATGAGGCAGGAAAACAGGAGGTGACTGGAGAAAAAAGCAGACATCTAGAAATCCTCAGTACTGTGCATTTTCAGCTCTTGTCACCGTATGCAGCCCACAAGAGTGAAAAGCACCTCTAGGCTACTCCAGCTCCTTGTAGGGGGTATGGCTCTGCACAGAGACTCCATCATGATCAGGGGAGCGCAAAGGGGAGATGCCGCCTGCCTCTGCCTCCCACCCCAACAGGCACACTCGGCAGCAGCGGCCAGCATCCAACCCAGTAAGCAGTCTATTCTAGTGAGATGCAAAAATAAAAAGCAGCTGAAAGCATTTGAAACTCATCAAACAAGCAGGCTTTGTGTTGTTTTGTGCTACTGAAACATGCCGTATTTTTGTTATAATTCTACAGCCACAGCAACTCCTATACATTTTGTATCTAGAAGAGTATTGTAAAATACTAGTCACTTATGCCACAGAAATAAGAGCAGAGAGGTGATCTTCATTACCATTTCTGGTATTGATTGCTGCTCTCCTCTTCTACTGAGGAAATTAAAGATCACAAGCACACATATAAGGCACATTTTTCTTCCTGTGTATACAACTGCACAATGTTAGGTAATGATGGTTTTACTTTAGTCCCTAATCACGCAAT
>NW_008679284.1:136380-138880 GCF_000695815.1 Acanthisitta chloris | reverse complement strand
GCCAAAATCAATTAGTCACATTCATTATGCCTCTATTTATTAATGCTGTACACTTTATAATGCATTTGCTGCTGAACAAAGAAAGTTATAAAATATCAAATATGTGTTATGATTATAATTATAGCAAAAGAAGTAATGATCTCTTTTAGTCACTAACTGGTTACAAAGCTTCTGTGAAGATTACATTAGTGGTGACAGATTTACGATCTTTTCCAAGATGTAATCCTTTCTAGCTCACATTTTTCAACAGAACAACTATGTGATTGGTTACAGGTTATTGGCTTCAATAGTTATATGCAGCAGAGATTATTGTGCTTCTGCCTCCCATAATCCAAACACACAATGTAATCTTAACAGATGCAATTTTAATCTGTATTGCACTATTATAATAAAGTGGGGCACCATAAGGCTTTTTACCAATATAGGGTTCGGTGTTAATTCAATGATGTTAGGAATGACCAACTAGTATTAAAATTCAGCAAATAATTAAATCTAATGTGAAAATGAAGGAAGAACAGCACTGGCATCCTTGCAACAGTGGGTTTTGATGGCATTTACTATCAAGCTGTTACACCTTAATGTAAAAAAAAAAATAATTCTAGCCATCAATATCATACAGCTAACAATTTTTCTATTACACAGTAGCAATTGAAAGCTACATTATGTTTTACCTTCCTCTCATAGACACTGCTGTGTCCTACTGTTTAAAAAGAAGCAAGATTTGAAAAAACCCCCAACTTATTAATATGTAGCAGCAAGAGGATGCTGACATATATAGAAAAATGAAAGGCCAGGTGAAAAACTTATGAAGGCTCCATATTTCTACCACAAACAGAGCATGTACAAATTGAACTATGTTTCCTAACCTTGGCTCTCATAGCATAGCTTGTGGCAGTACCCCAGTAATCCCTTCTTTTCCAAAAATGTGTCCAACTCCCTCTGCTTATTTCCACTGCTGACTTTGGCAGAATGCTCCATATTCCATCCACCCTTTCTTATAAAAAATATTCTCTCCTAAACTGTTTGTCTGCTGTAGTCCAGTCACAGCCTCAGTCATGAACCCTTTGTTTTCAAATTACTTGCTACTTCAAAAAGCTGACTGGCATCAAACTGATTTCCTTTTAGAAATACAATCCATCTCTCTTAAATCCCCACTCAGACTTTTATTCCATAAGATAAATAGGCCTTATTTTTCTGTCTTCACATTGCAATTTTTTAGAATAAAAAAATATCTCTTTACCAAATGGTCCTTTGAAACTTTGTTGGGGTTTTTTTGTTTTTTTTTTTTTTTTATTCAGCACTCTACTATCATTTATCCCCCTTTGTAAACTTGCAGGTGTTTCATAATGCTGTTACAAGCCCTCTTTTTTTACCAGCTGTGTGACTTTCTGCTCAATGACTGCTGCCACAGAGGTTCTCCCACTTTGGGCCTTGATCTTGCAAGTTGTTATGCTGCTAAACTCCTGCACACGCATGTGCAGTTTTAGAAACAGAAGTTTTCAGCAGTTTCAAGGCACAGTGTCTTGGGCCAAGGTATTTTATACTTCTGCTGCGCTAATGACCTATCTGAGAATGCAGTGGGCCAGACAGACAAAGTGATGCAAAAGAACTAAGCCCTGTGAAACACTGCTGTGCTATGGTAATTGCTGGACGTGCTTGTTATGGTAGGTAAGAGAGGGAAAAAGGGGTTAATAATACAGACGAGGACATCACTGATTTCCTTTTTCTTTAACCTACGATTAACTTCTGGAAAAATAGAGATAACTGGAGACAGTGAACCTAGCCAAAGGAGAGTGGAAAAGACATGAAGGAGAGAAGAAGTAAGGAATACAGACAAAGTCTAAGCAAAATGCTTTTCATCTTCTGAATTCTCTACTGCATTTTTCGCTCAAATATATCTTTAATCTCTTTCAGTAACTCCCTCCTCAACATAAATTCACTATTTACAGATCAACCTGCTATAGGATACTGTTAGCAAAAAGAACCCTGAAAACCAGGCAGAATATATATTTTCCTTTTGACATCTATAAGGAATGTGCATCACCTGAGACCTTAAACAACACTACTTTGCTGAGATTAGCCTGCACAACCCAAAATACTTCACTGGGGTAACTTGTTGAAGCAGCCTTGACACACCCCAGGGGTACCTAAAGATCTTAAAAGTCTCATGAGCATATTTAAGCTGAACCAGAAGAAGCCCATCCACATCACTATCTTTCTGGAATTAATTCCACCAAAGTCTTCAGCAAACAGTATGAATAAATAAATTCACAAATACATTCTAATATATTTTGTGTTTTAGTATCAACGAGCCTCTGTGACCTAGTATCAATGAATCTTTGTAACAGACACTCAACCTCCAAGATCAACACAGGCTGCTAGGCTCAGCAAATTATATTCTGACCTTTCACCTCTGCCCACTCTGGTCAGGTAGCAAATGAGATCTAAACTGAAGGCATCTGTAGGTCTCCATTTGTTCCCCAGGGACCAAAAATTCATA
>NW_008679284.1:86380-131380 GCF_000695815.1 Acanthisitta chloris | reverse complement strand
TGAACATCATGCTACAATATCTAATCTGCTCAGTTTTCAGTTTACACATACAATAAATCTCTGAGCTTCTGGATTCATATAAAATAAATCACATAGACAAACATGTTGTTTTGGGGTTGTTTTTTTTTTAATATAAAGACCCTATTGTTTAAAAAAATTGAAATGGTTTTAAGATTTTTAATATTACTCAAAATGAGAGCCCTGTGCATGAAATAGGATCCAGATGAATTTAAAAATTATGCAAGGATTTTCAGGGTCTGGCTGAAAAGCAGATGCTGCCTCCATGCTTTCTCCTTGTCTTTCACAGTACTTTAATAGGAATTTTGACAAATAGACACAAAATTGGAAAAAAATAAGTACAGAGTGAATGTTAACATTTTAAAAAACGAATACCGGACCTAATTCTGATTTCAGTTGCTTTGTCATAAGCATTTGCTCACACTTCATCACAATCACCTACTTGTTAGCTCACTGTGTTGGTATAAGCAGGATAAGAAACAATCTCGGCACTTTCCCCTTTGATTAAAAGGAGGAACTGTTAAAATTGGAAAATGGTTTCATTTTTCATGCCATCAGCAAATGCAGATTGTTTAGTCTTTTCAGTAACATTATTATGTTGCACAAAGATGATCAGCTTTGTGATTTAAGATGTAGCTAGAGCAATCCAAGTACAGACATATTGATGGAGGCAATCCTCCTCTATTTCCAGGTTTCCAACACTTCTTTATTACATGTAATAGCACATTTCAGCATAACAACTCAGTAGTCCTGATATACTGAAGACGGAGAAATAATGTTGAAAAGTAATTCCTCACATCTGGCTTTCACCACATCAAGTGCAAATGGTGAACTTAAACATGAAAATACAATTTGCTTCTTTTGAAAGTCTACATCCTTATCTCTTTCAAAGAACAGAAATTCATTTCCAGCGCCTCAAGGTAAAGACTAAGGCATCTATCACAAGAGCAGTAAGTATCAGAAGGATTTGGAAGCAATCTTTTCATAATGTTTCTTTGGATGGGAAGCAGGGTTGCTCAAAATTCATAGCGATTATTAAGTTTACATTCACACAGCAGATATGGTACCATATTATTTCCCATCAACAGTGTTCTCACCTGCTGAGAATCTCTCCTTGGATCAAGACAGCCATTCATTACAAAGCATTAGCACTCTGCTGCACAAACCAAAGTTATGCCCCATCAGTGAACTGGGCAAGACTGTAATACACACACTCAGCTCATGACGACTATGTTTACCTATTATTCAGGCCCTTCATTTTGGTGATTTAATAGACAAGGAAGTTCTTACTTCAGCAGATTCTTTCTATATTATCAAGTCAGGTATTTCTGGACAAATGTGTGGGTGATGAAAAGACTCACAAGGCTCCCCAAAGCTTTGCTGTATCAGTGGAGTATGCACTGACAGCAGGGACTCTTTATGACAAGAAAAGCTGATCAGCTGCAAGCTTTCCTCTTGATGAATCCAGCTCTTCACCAGGTCTAAACTAAGCCTGTGGGTTTTGTGGGTTTTTTTCTTCTTAGCCTTCTTTGAGGCCTGCAGAAAGTTATGAAATAGATTTTTCTAGTCCTCCCAGGAGCAAGGCCAGGTTCACATCCTGACCTCAGAAACAAAGCAGTCCACAAAAGCCAGTCTTATCTGACTAACATAAAGCAAACTACAACATGCAACATAAGGCAATATCAAGAGTGAGAAATGACAAGCAGTGTATCGGCATTGGGGAGGAAAAATAATAAAACCTGGCCATATTAAAAATTCCAGCAACAACAGCACTGAAGAACACAATTTTGGCTCTGCTACAGTCTCCATTACCAAGGGTGGAAGCATGATAGTCATCTGCAAAGAGTGGTTAGTTGGAAGGAAGGTTTCAAATACAAGTCTACAAAAAAGAAATTCTTTATTGCGGGGGATTATTACAAGGGATTATTTATTTTTGATGTTTCAGCCATCTTATTCTGTAACCATTCTACTATCATTTGGGTAATGTACAGGTACATATAGACTCTCACACCAAAATGTACTAATGAAAATACAAAATAAACCTTACAGGACTGAATCTTCTCTCAGCAATATTAATGCAGATCAGCTCAATCAACTGGGGGACACTGGTATGAAACTTGAGTGAGGAAAGAATTGGGCTCTGATGCTTTGAAGAAACTGCTCGAGTATATTTTAGAAATGTGAAGGCTGTTAAACTGTGGGTTTAGGAGCTTGGAAGATGAGAAAGGTGTAAAAATGATAAACCCTATTTTCATGGTGAGATAGCATTAAGGAATCAAAATATGGTCCCAGAATACATAAACACTGAAGTGGCAGTTGCTACCAAATGCATCAAGAGTTTAACACGAGTAAGAAACTTGATTCTTATCAATGACCACAAGATTGGAATGACTAGTTCCCATTAGCATGAGTGACAGTAGTGCTTGTGCAAATGCCATGTTTGCTGATGGAATATGGACCCTGAAATCTCTGTGACCTTGATGTGCAGTATTTATGTCTACACCTTTAGCCTCTTGCACATAATGAGATGCAATCTTTTAGCTTTATGCACTTCACCAGGCATTCAATTAGAAAAAGCAAATTTTATTTTTTTTGGGGGGGGGGGAAATGCTAAGCTACTTAGACAGAAGGTAGCGAATCAAAAATTGCAAAACTTGAGCTTTCAAAAATAGCCTAAGTGACCTCTTACAATACTCTGACCACTCCATCACAAGCAGGAGGCAACCCCTGTGAAGAGCGAATTCTGGCAAAGTTCTCTCTTCACAGATGATGCACAGCTTAAGCTATAATGAGTTTTTGGGTTACAAATGCTGAACGCATTAATATTCCTTGATGATAATTATCACAGTATAAGCACCTTTCCCAATGTGAGTAGCATAAAGCAACTGAAGCAGCATTTTTACTACATTTGAAACAAGCTGGAAAATGGGATTTTCTACTCTTGTAACCTGAGGTCAACATACATCAAGCTATGCATATTAAGTATGTCTACCCTATATAACTATATAGGCCTTTCCATATATTCACACACACGCATGCAATTAAAACCCTAATTTTTTGCATACTTAAACAAATACGCCATACATATGAACATGATTTCCCAAGAAAAATATATCCAACATTATAAAGCAGACCCAAATAATTCTCAAACAGGCTACACGGCTATTTCTTCCAAAGTGAGTGATTTTTATACAATGTTAAAGAAAAAACCAAAAAAAAGGCAGCTGATACAACTTGAAAATTTAAAAAAATACTTATATTCACCCAAACAGAAAATAAAATTTGCAGAATTTATATTGCACTGCTTTTCGCCTTCAAGGCTTAAACTAACCACTATGTGCCACACTAAATATATCTTATACCCACCACTGGGTAGGCTTTCTTTTTTTACAGGAACATGTCAAAATATAGTTTTTCAGTGGGCTCAAATTCTTGCACACAACTCAAAGACTAAGTAATGAATAGGAGGACTGGAAATATCCACAAGAAACAGAGGAGCAGGAGCCTGAAGCCAGGCAGCTGAGCACCTGCAAAGCTGTCCCTTACCTGTCTCTCGACCAGGAGAACTGCTGTGCTACCTCTGCATGGGGCAGGAATATACACAACCGGGCAGCAGCAACAGACCTACTGATCTAACAGCCAGACAGGCTCACACAACCTTTGTAGCTTAATCTTTAACATGAATGGGGCAAAAATCTGTGGGTTATCCCAAGAAGTGGATGAATACCCATTGCAACACATATGGAACCCAAATACCTTCCAAAGGTAACAAGAGATATGCTTCCTTAAACAGTATTAATGGGCTTGGCTGTACTTTAAGTGCAAGGCATTTAATTATTATACAAGTACTTACTGAGGATTAATTAGCATACAACAAGGATCTGAAACATGCAGACGTTTGTCAAAGAAGACAAGGTTTCTAATGATTTATTATTGTTTGATTAACAACATCATGCAGCAGCTATGTTATTAAATCTCTATTTTGCATACTACAGAACCTGAAGGTTTTACCTAGTGATGAACTAAGTGTTACCCTCAGAAGAGGGTAACTTGATCTTTGCTTTTCTCTCATGCCCCCAACTTGGACAATGTTCAAGGTTAAAAACGACGTACTGGTAAGGAGCCTTTAAAATATCACACTATGAGTTGTAGGGTTTTTACTAAATATTATAATGTTGCTTTAATAGTCCATGCAAATAAACTTAGTGCAGCTTTCTTCTGACAAAATGGGAGTCAGTTTGAACTCTTAATCTGAAAAATGAGAAACAATTCTGATGTTCTGTTGGTGTGAAATCTGCTCAATGTATTATGTTGTCCTGAACTTCCTTTAGGAAATGTGCCATGTTCCAACCATTTCAAGAACTAGAGCATCATTTTTACTTATGTGCTGTAAAATATCTCAAAACACCATTTGAATATATGGCAAGGTTTTGAGGGAACCTTTGCTAAATATTTAACAGCACTGTTGGCTTATTAAATACTGTAATGTGAAAGCCGTGGAAGGATGATATAAAGCACATGACATTTTTTTTCACTTTACACTGGTGCTCACTTTGAACACTGTACAAGCCCATTCATCAGAGGAACTGATGCATTCTAAGAAGTACTCTTTCTTATCAGATAAATGTAGCAATGGCATCTTGCTATTACACAAATGATTAAATCCCTCCTTGGTTAATTGCGTAAGATCTGTTCCTCTGCAGTTAAATCCTCTTTCCACCCTCCCCACTAAAACATCTGAAAAGATCACATCTGAAAATTAAAACTGATGTAGTGAAATCAGGCTGGCACAAGATACATTGCTTATATGAAAATCAAACCTAGGGGAAAAATAGAGTCAGGTAGAGAACATGCAGCTTTGGCTCATCACACATAGAAACTGCATGGCTGACCATTTTATAGGTAGAAAATGGAATATGTTTCTCTGCACGTCACAATGTTATTTGAAAACTACATAATATAGTGAGAGTCATGTTAAAAATACAGATGTAAGACTGAAAATATTCTATGAAAATAAACACATCCATTAAAACAAAATCAAAGTAACTTGGTTCGCAACAACAGATGTGTTTCAGTAGGAATCACTGGGAAAAAAAATTTTAAATCCACAAAGAAATATATTAATATAAACTAACAAAAAAATGGAATTGCCTGCAGAGTGTGCATTTATTCTGTAAACACTGTAACAATGATTATCTGTCCTTCCAGCTCTCAGTGGAGACTCCTGCTTTTGAAAATGTCTTGTGGTGGCTTACTAAATTCAGGCTATTTCAATTAGTATTTCTGCACATTAAAAATTAATTGTATTATAGAGTGGATTAAGGTTTAAATTTCAATTCTACAGCATGTGTGCTAGAAATGACAGCTAAAAATCAATGCTCTCTGGCCCATAATCGGAAGTTTGTACGACCAAATAGTGTGGAACTGGCGTCAGTTTTAAAAGAATTGATAGTTCAATTCAAGGTGTGTCAGCTCTAATTCCGGATTTAAATGGGAATGCTACATGGACACAGTATTAAGCGAAAGAAGAAAAGGAGAAAAAAAGCTGCCTGGAGATGAAAAAAAAGTGCCATCTTCATAAAGATGGAAAAAAATCCAAATTACAGCTCAAAATTCATGTTTGGTATCACTGAGGGAAAAAAAGATGTTTTAATGGGATGATGACTTCATTACAGAAGGCATATATTTTTTCCACATTTAGAACATGTTGCTAAAATACCACCCGGAATGGCAATTTAGGCTCCAATCTTACAAACACTTGAGGACATATACAGCCTTACTCCTGTATAAGAGGAAGCTTGTGACATGTCTTTGTGGGAATAAAATTGTATACATAGTTACATGTTTTCAGGATCAGACCTGCTCATTACCATCCCGAATGTTCAGTGGTGCCACTCAAGCCCATTTAAAACTTTTACTGTGCACAACAGAAGTGGACACAGGCACACAAGGAGGCCTGTGGACCCTGTGATACCCCTTTGGGACACTGTTCTTCATTCACACAGTTCTGTCAAGGACAGCACCAAAGAACGTGGTCACTACAGCTACAGGCCAACACACTTGGGAGCCCTGATACTGTGCGAGTCATGCACCAAGCTATGGTTTTTCCATCCACCCCTTAGCAGAGACCCAGTGGCGATGCTCAGTCCCCAAGCTGCACTGGAAAGGGTGACAGGATCGTTGCTATCAAATGTAACAAATGTGATCAGGCATCAGGCTACAGCCATGAGGGTATATGGGAATGGACAGCAGTTCTTTGTATCTCCAGTAAGTATGTCAGTTATGGTCACCTGAGCTGCTCTGCTACTGCAGAACACAGGACAAATCCTTCACCTCCACACATGCAAAATCAGTTATTATCCTATACTTGATCATCTGTCAAATCAGTTAAAACTTGCCTGCATGATTGAAGGCTGCTTCTGGTACCAGTAAGGCAGAAATCTGCACTCTTGCCTTGCTGCAGCCAGTGTTTAGATATTGTCACTGCAGGTTGGAAAGATTTTTGGAAAGAAAATATTTGTATCCTCACAATAATAATATTTTTTCTTATTTGGGTGAAACTGAATTTTGCAGGAGGTTCCTTGAGATCATGGCACTGGGTGATAAACTGACACCAGTGCTATAATTCTTCCTTTGAACGTGAACACAGTGCCAAAAGGAAAAGAAACAGCTCAAGCAAATTCATTTTTACACTCCTCTGTATTGTAAAATGTATGGGGAATAGCAAGAAGGTAAAAAGAATGTTCCACTTGTTATAAACCTAGTATTGCTCCTGTCTGAAAATGGTTAGCAAGAAATGCCTGTCACTTCTATCAGCAACAAACTAATTTTTTTTAAGAGCAAATGATGAAGAACACTGCAAGTCTAGTGAACAGACCAAGCTGGCATCACTTAAGTATTGCAAAGCCACCCAGGATACCAGAGCCTGGAACTGAGCAGTCATTGGTGTGTACCTAAGAGACAAGTTGATGTCCAAAATGTTTTTAAAGATCCCCTGTGCTTCATGGATGTCCAACAGCAAGTTTGGTATCAAGAGACTAAAGAAGATGGGTTGTAATAACAACAATAAAAAAATAATCTGGTGCAAATAGACCCCAAGGTGTAGTAGTCATCCCCGTGCAACAATCACCCTTCACTGCAATTTAGTGATGTTGCTTCATTACAATACAGCATACAAAGGGGGCAATATTAAGGCACACTATTTAAAGCTACAAGATCTGTGGTGCCACAGCTATAGCTGGTACTGAATCACCACTATAGATTAAAAAAAAAGGTAATTTCAGCAGAGAATACTGAAAAATTAAAACTCTAATGAAGGTGCACAAGTGTGTCTTTTTGAAAGACTTAGCTGAACACCACAATAAGCGATTGATGCTAAAGACTGACAATATATTTTATAGTGTGAACCCACAAATTTGTTACAAAAGCACAGCAGTGACTGATTGCATATTAACAACAGCCATGACAGACAACGAAATGGAACTGGTTTAGGCAAGGGAGAAAAGAAATGTTTTCAGATGACAGCAGAATACATAGAAAAGGAGAAAGAGATTTGTGCAGGGTACACGACCTGCAGAGTAGATGGACCTTGAAGCAACTTCAGCATTGCAGTGGCAAAGGACAAATTCTGAAGAGGAGTAAGCCAGTGCTATTGACTCATGGAAGCCATCACAATTTCTGTTAACTCTCTTTCTGTTAACTGGTTCTGACTGGGGAAGAAATGAAGGACAATTTTTGTTGTGTGGAGCAGGTGATGCAAAGAATAGAAATTAGCTGGACAGCATCCATGAGGAGTGATGATATGGTAAAAGAGGAGGAAAAATTTTTTAAAATTTGCACTCTGAAATGGATAGGAAATATGAACTAAATTTGGAAACTCTAAGGCAAGCAGCAGAATTTCCCATTAGCCAAGAGATAATAAAAAAAGGCAAATTATTTAATAGCATGCTATTTACAGCATTACAGTACTTTTCTTCTGAATGTACATTCACTAATTTGTCTTGAGAAATCTCTGTGGCTAAGTACTGTTTCTATTTCACATTTCAATGACTTGTTCTAGGCTAGCGAAGAAGTCATTGGGGATGCTGGAACCACCACAAACTTGCACCCATTCTGACTCCTGTTTCGACATTCTGAAATAAAAATTGTCTTTTAGCCTGTCAAGCAAAGACATGAAAACAGGACTTGGAAAAAAAGGAGTTCCCCTTCCAAACAAGAAAGGAGAATGACATAAAGCAAAAGGAGAGAGAGAGAGACCATGTAATGCTAAAAGGTAACTGCATTTTGTGAGAGATAACGGCATAGAAGAATTTAGAGTCAAAGAGCCTTCCAAATCTGCTTTTTCATGAGATGAATGGAAAGGATATACATTTAAGAAAAAAAGGGCAGCTGAACTGTGTTGAGAGTGCTTCTCTTGTCAAAGAAGAGAACTTCTCCTACTGAAGCTTTAGGTTGAAGGAGACAAAGAAAATTACCAGCCCACAAAAAGACTGGCCTGGAGGACCCATCGCAAGGGTTGAAAGAGATGCACATGCAGCACAAAAGCGGCAGTTGATGTAAAATACGATAACCTAGGCGACATATCATAGAAATTAGAGTCCTATTTTCTGTCACCTAATTTATTCCCATGCACCACCATGAAGGATTTTTCCTGGCGGTACAATTCCGGTCTGTACTGCTAGGCATACTCCATCACTAGTGCAAATGCAGCAGCAGGTAAAAGTAGAGAATTTTTCCATTATTAAGAAGTATCCTTAAGATTAAGTTTTCTAGGCTAGCTCTCTGCCTAAGCCTATTTATTTCATTTTTTCACTTATTTCTTTTTATTTTCATTCTGTTTTCATTTTAGCCTTCTTTCTTAAGCTCAGCTATATTTTTATCAAAAAAGGGATAAAAATACCATCCCTGTTAAATCTGACTTGAAGAATAACAGCACACAAGGAGCAGTGTGGGTTAAAAGTTCAAATTTGGCAGAGAAATGTCACTCAGCTGAAGAGATGAGTATTTAACTGCTCTGGTGAAAACTGGTTTTGATTTGATCATGTTATGACAGTTTGCAAATCACACTTTGCACTAAGTGATATTTGGGTTAGGCTTTTTAACCAAACTTCGAAGGAAATGTAAGGCTGCATTGCCTCTGAATGTCTAATTGAACGAGGTAGTAAACATCAACATCTCCCAAGTTGTTTCATAAATTACACAGTGCTCTGCAGGAGCGTCATCTGGGGGACTTGAGGGGGGGAGGAGGGAGATTTTTTTGCACAGTTTTCTAATGCCTTGGCACTCGCATAGGTGTGCAAGGAAAAGCAATGAAGTCAGAAGCACAGTAGGTTCATTGTGATGGTTGCCTGCTAGAGGACTGGGAGAAAAGGTGCCTAGCCAAACAGCTAGATATTAAGAATACACTGCTGAGGTCCCGAACGGCAACACTCTAATATAAAGCACTGTATGAGAGAAAATCCAAATTGTATGGCTAAGCATTGGAAAAGGAAAGCCAAAACAGGATGCTACAGGCATATTCTTATCTCTGACCACTGTACATGTGCTTTATGATTGCTTTCGATTATATAAATATACTATTCCTTTTATCATTCAGTCTAATCCAAACATGAGGCTGGTACCTTTCAGTGTAAACATAGGGAATGAGGCAGACTTTTGAACTAAGCTTTGTCCAGCACACTATAAATAGTGTATTCGGGAAACTCTCCTGGATAAGTACCATATATATTGGATTATATTCATGTAATAAAAATAATGTGTTATGTGGCTTTGCACCTTTGAGCAGGTCTCCTTCACTCTGTCCACTGCTTCATTTCCCCTGGGGCTTCTCCTAATGCCCTGAGTTGCACAGCATATTCAAACAGCAGCTTTGTTAAGTGAAAAAAAAAAATCTGTCAAAAGGACCGTTTCTTCTTTTTTATTCCTCTACACTGAATTTACCCCCATAACTATGTTAGTTTAAGGCCATATGACAGAATTACTCAGTTCTGCCCCACTGATATGCTGGTGCAATGGTTTTATTTGCATGTTTCACTAAGAGGGCAGATAATAAATTTTTTCACAGCCAAGTATCCTGAGACTTCAGGACTTGACCATTTTGGGTATGGAAAATTTTAATTCAGCAATATTTTGCATTTATAAATGAGATTTTTTTTTGCAGACGTATATCTGGTTTGCTGGTCACTGAAGCAGCTGGCTTACAAGCTGAAGGACATGATAGATAGTTCAGCTTGCATTCAGAAACCCACATATAGACGAGGGTGCATTCGATCACCAAACAGCTTGCATTTTAAATGGGTACCACCATTTTACTTTACTGTTTATTTTCTACTGGCTTCACTTAGGGAAAGTAACTCCACATGTGACAACGGATGTGCAGGAGTATCCTTTGACCATAGATGCTCTATGAGACATGCAAAGGTAAGGATTATATCATATATATAATTCTAAGCTCCCATAACAGCTGAAATGAAAGTGCTGCTTACTCAAAGTGTGGTGGTAGCTCGACCACTATGCTGAGGAGACAGAAGGAGTTACTTTCCTCACTAAGGATCATTGAGAGTGTCACTGGTTAATTCCTGTTCTATGCTCCTCATTAGCATTACTCTCAAGTTTCTGGTTATCATATCCGAAATATTAAGACATAATAAGTACGAAGGTGCAGATAATTGGATATTAACCAGAACATACTTGACTGGGCAGGAGGTAGGGCCTTGCTTAAACTAATCCTGAAATGTATTAATCACCAATTAATGAATGGGTTTCAAATTCATTTTCTATTATAGAACACCTCTGAGTATCTAAGCTTTTCCTAATAAAATGAGTTGGAATAACAGGATAGGAATAAGGAACACTCCAATTTGAGGTTGGTTTGAATTAATTCCCTATAGCTTGTTGCTAAGTTCATTGACAACAATAATAGTAGAATGAGTGACTTTATATACACAAAATATATGTATATATTATAGCACTTTTAGTCCCTGTTTGCAAGTGTAAACAGTCATGCAGAGGCTAAATTCAGAACAGAGCTAGTTCACAGGAGAGCTGCTATAGCACTACCTACAATTGTTCAGAGCAAATATAGCTCTTTAAGACAAGCAGCGTAAGACCTGCATCACCTTTAGATGGATGTTGCCAATTAATGACTTTCAGTGTGAAGATAGATGATATATATGTATATGTCAACTCCAGTAAAAAAAATCCAAACACCCCCTCTCTCCAGCCTGGCACAAAAGGTGGTCCACGCCAGTCCACTCTGGTGACCTGGGCTCTTGGAGGGGGGGAAGAAGAATGGTGGAAGGGCAGAGATGATGAAATCCAATTAAGAAGGCTGGTGGGGAGGGAGGTGGGTGGGGAGGGTGAGAGAGGGTGTTGTTAAGCTCAGAAGCTTCAGCTTCAAACAACTTTGTTGATTTTGCATGAAGCATGCACCCTTAACCAGCATTTCTAACTAGCCTGGCATGGTTGTACCTTTCTCAGCTAAGAAGCTAACTGGTTGCACATACTATGTGCACATACATATATCTCTAAGTAATGGAAACTTTCATTAACTGGGTGTACTTAAAATCCAAAAAGAAATGCAAAAAAACCCTCAAAACAAATCCCCCCCAAAAAACCAATTTTAAAATATTTTGTAAAAAATTACATTCTTACATATCCAGGTTCATTTTTAAATGGATACTTCAGCATTTTTATTATTTGAAATGGGTGCCCACTACCGCACCAGGAAAAAACCACCGGAGATCCTTATTGTTACTAATGAAGAAAATGATAACAGACATGGTTGAAGTACTATTATTCCCCTTTCTCTCTTCTTGCTGTCCTCAGTGTTATTTACATTGATGTGAATTGCAAGTAAACCAATATTATCCATCTCTCTGTTTTTTCCTTAATTTGTTGACTTTAATTTTAGTAAGTCTTAAATAAGCGCTTAGTGAAGACGAAGTAAGATATGCAAGCAACTAGTCCTTTTATCAACAATTTTGCCACAGAAACACACAAACATTTCAATGGCTCTTCATTAGCAAACAAATCAACAAGTGATATTTTAATGCATGACTTTATTCCATCTCTGTGGGGACCGTAGTTGAGAGTGTGATGTACAGTACAGAGAAAGGAATCATCAGCCACAATGTCCCAGGGCTCTATCCATTGAGGACTTCTCAGCCTCTGCTTAAAGAGTGCATTTAATTGACTGATAGACAGTAGCTTCTTTGTTCACAGAAGACAGCGAAGTAATGGCAGCTTGAAAATCGTACCATCTACAGGATCTCCTGAGACTAGTAACAGGGGGATATGTGTCAGGAATAAATAAATAATCTAATTATTAAGCCACTTCCTGTCAAGTTAACTCCAATTTGTTGGCTTTTGAAGGCAACAAAACGAGGCATTTTTCCTCATTATGCTTCTCTTTTTATACCACTGGTAATCACAGGCGGATTAAAGGGTGCCTGATTGGTTTTTTTGTCAAGGAACTGAGAAGCAGCCAACAGTACAGAAAAACAGAGTTGGGGTTAGAAGAAATTTCATGCTTGTCTCCTTTCCAGCTCCCTAACAGCCCACACTGCTGCCCCATACAGTGCTGCCAGCTGTACAGCAAATGTGTGCCCCTCCAACGGCGGCCTACCAGGCCACAGGCTCCATCCTGAGAGCTGTGAGATACCTTGCAATCTTGGCAGGTAGCTACTGCTGTCATAGGCATAATTCTAAAGGTGACCTACGAAACCCCGTCAGCGCACCAAATGCAACAATATGAGCAGCTCGAGTTCGACACCCACTCTCCATATTGGCTTCTTTTGTTTCGCTTCCTGCGCTTACACCGACAGGGAGAAAGAAACCTCGGGATGAGCTCCCCTGGAAGAATCGGAGGCTTCCCTGCTCAGAACAGGGGTGGTTTAGGAAAGCGATGGTGGGGCTGCCCTCGGCGCTGACAGCTAAAGGTGGCTGAAGAAATGTGCTACAGTTAAAGTCCGCGATGCAAACGGTCAGCAGCGACGAACAAAAGGGAAGGCTGACACCCTGCCATTAATTCTGCCCGTGGTGCCTGAGTATTAACATGCACAGTATATCACTGCCATGGCTCGGAGGAGAATCTTACAGCAGGTAGAGGGAAGGGAACAACTTTCATACTCCCTGGCACTGCCTTTCGATAGCATCCCCTTCATCAAGTGCTATTCATACCACGGGCAGTTTTTCAGGAAAAATCTAAAGCTTTCATGCACTTTGCTTCATCTCCTTACAGAGTGAACTCCAGCCTGAACTGTAGACATTTCTCAGATGCTCCTTCTAGGAGCATTGTCACCTATTATTATGTCTACTAATATATATATTTAATACCCTCTATAATAAGACATTTCAATTCTATTTTCTTAGAATTTTTTGAGCCCCGGGTTCAAACAAACACCACCACCACCAAAAAAAACCCCAACAAACCAAATCAAAAAAAGGTTCATAGATGTTTGCAAACTGTGTCCCAGCTGAACCATTTTTATTTTAAAAGCCTTTCCTGAACAGCGTCTCAAAAAGTAAGCAGGGCTTTCTGCCTTCGACCCCTGAAATGAAGCACCACTCCACGCAGAGGAGCTCAGCGAGGGACAGCAGCACCCAGGGGTGGGGATGGCAGTGACAGGGCGCCCATCGCCCAAAGAGGTGACGCACATAACCTGCAGCCCAGCGAATGGTGCTGCTTGAGTGTGTTTACTGCTGCCTTTGCCGTTCCCGAATACATCTTGAATTTTTTGTTAAATTGCGCAGATAATTAAAGCCTCTTCATATTTACAGTCTGCTTCATTGGTACCATGAATTCTGTTTTCAGTTACTGTCTGCAAATTCCCTCCCCGCACAATTTCATACTAAGCAATAACACTTCATTTTACATAAGTTTTATCTGATGTCCCCATACAGAGCTGCCAGCTGTACAGCAAATGTGCAGCTCTCAAACTGAGGCCTACTAGGCCACAGGCTCCATCCTGAGATCTGTAAGGCACCTTGCTGTCATTGGCAAGCGTTCCCTGCCATCGCCGCTACCATCGCTCCACACCACACACAACTTAAAATCATCTGATTATTAGAATTTGTGGTCCACACTCCATTTTATCCTTTATTTAATCTATCCCCAGATCACACATTTGTTTAAATGTTTTGGCTGGTTTACAAATCATGCAGCCATCTGCACAGTAGGTGTGACACCATTTTTTAGACAAAAGTTACATTACGAAACAACAAAGATAAAGTCATTTGAAATGCTTTGGTGTTTGTTATTCTGCCTGGTTTGCTTGGACCAACTCTAAGAAATAAATAGAATTATCTGTGTAAATCGATGAACATCTATGAAAAACAACACCCAGCAGAACGCAGAGCTTGCTCCATTACCTACGTTAATATCATGACAGCTGAGGAGAGATGACCTGGCCCACTTCTCATCTCTCCTGTACAGATGGCTATTAAAGAGAAAGTATCCCTTTTGTATGGTCCATGCAGAAACCCTTTATGGGCTTTTCAAATAAGCCAGCATTGCCCACAGGAGAGTAGCTTCCTGTTAGTATTAAACAGCCCAGATTTTGCCTATTTTGTAACCCAGCTCCTCATGAAATAAACCTACATTTTCTCAGATTTAACTCCAAATGCTGCTTTTCCTGGGTATTTAAATTACATCTCCTCATTCTGCAGACAAGGTGATCAAGTTTCCTCTAACTTTTATACAACTTCTTGCCAACTCTGCCTGTAAATAGGAGATTCTCCAGCATCCAAATGATTTCCTGACACTAAGAGGGTATGATCTGTCTCTTCGATATAAATTGAGAATTTCTATTCTTCACTACTCAGAAACCAGTGAAAAAGGACAGACAAAAGGAAGTCTCCACCTTCTTCCTCCTCCAGTGTGTAGATGCATATCTTTGGATTCTTTATCTCCAAACCTCAGGTAAGAAGGACTTCACAACATCAGATTTACTGTGGAGTGATTAAACTGATGTTCTGAAGATGTATTACTTGAGGTCAACATGGTGCAACAAGTATTAGTTGCTCAGCACAGCTTTCTGCGTAAGAGAAAGGAAAATCATGGGGTTTAATGACCTTAGGCATTAGACAAATAACACAATGTGTGAATGGCACATCCCATTACAACCAGACAAAAATTTTCTTGGGCTGATTTCCAGAAAGCTGATTGAGGTATTTCCTTTGTCTTGACATCAGTGATGTCCACACATAGCATAATGTGCACTGCACAAATGTGAGGCAAATAAGATGATTTATTTTTATAGGTTTATTATGCATGCAGTTAATACATGCATAATGCAAACATGCACATCCACACGACACGCAAGCATATATACATATTATATACTTATATCACTGTCACTGAAAAAATCAAAAATCATGAGTTGCACTAAAATGTGTCCTTATGTCTTTCAATGGTTACATACTACTTGTTATTATAAAACACAGCTGTAAAATTTATTTGCAGAGAAATTAAAATGTTAGGTCCCACTTTCTATGTACTCTTCTTTTTTAAACTACAATTGTTCCAGCATAGATTTGTTTACTTGGGATTTGATGAAGTATTTCCTGGTGTAAACTACAATTCCTCCTGTCAACTGCAGGATTGCTTCATTCAGTTTTCCCATTTGCCTTCTGACTTCAATGTTAGGTACCTTTTTATCTTTCCCTGCATTTCTTCCTCCTGCTCACACCTGCTACCTTGTCCAATGCTACATAACATCCTTCACTCAAAAACAAGCTCTCCCACCACCACAACAGACTTCACAAAATGTGTTTTATACATGATACTGAAAAGGTTACAGAAAGAAAGTCTGTTTACTTATCAGAAATTACCTATTTAGAAATTGTCAAAAGTAGGATTTCAAAAAGGTACAGAATCCTGACCTTGACACCCTTTCCCTTTACTCCCCAACTCCTCAGAGGGATAGTGGCTCTTGCTATGACACTGGGGCTTGCTGTCTTCATTGACGAAAGTAGCAGCAAACTACAGAGATTGTGGTTGTTTCCCCCTTTTATCATTCTCTTTGTCAGCCTGATCAGTCCTCAATGGTAAATGTGCTGCTCTGTTGTGCACAGCCAGCGGCTCGCAATTTGCTCACTATGTTTCATGAGACAGTTGTTTGTGGCTGTTTGGAACACATTTACCTCTTCGGGGATTTATGCGCTAGTTGCAATGCCAACCTCCATAGTGATAGAAATTTCTTTCTAACTAAAATAGATAATTAGAAGCTGGTAATTATTGGTCAAGAATTATCAGAGTGAAAAAAATTAAGCTCTTCATAAATAGTTCTTGGCAATGTCATCTCTTTACATTATCTCATGCCTAACAGCGCTTTACTCAGAGCACTTACAAATTTACACTACTGCTGTTGAGCCTCATAATTTTATATGGAGTAATTCCTATTCTCAGCTAAATATGTCTGAACTCCCCCACTTCTAAGCCATGCTGTATGTGCATGTGTGCAAAATCCTAGGCAACTGTTACAGCAACTGTTTAGTTTATTTACACTGAACTGCATCAGATACTACAGATGTAAAGGAATCAGTTGCAGAGGAAACATTGTTTAGCTTGTCTGCTTAAAATAACAGGGAAAATAATAGGAGGAGCACTGGAGTGCAGCAAAAAGAACACAAACAATGGCAGACTCTTTTCCTACCCTCTCAGGTCAAATGCCAACTGTAAACTGCATGATGAAAACAAAGGGATGCCAGAAAGCCTCTTTTCCACAGGCACCATGTATCCAGAAACAGAATTTTCTCAAAGAAAGCTGCTAAAAATGTTATGAATTCCACTTAGACAGAAAGGTAAAAGAAAGAAGGCAACTGAAGATCTAGCATTTATGCCAACACTTCCTAAACCCATATGAAACACACCTGGATTTAATGCTTCTCCCTTTCCACTCAAAAGCTGGAAAATGTTTTACCCACCACACACCAACAGACAGGTCTTCATTTGGCAATCATCCTCACAATTATCCAAACAAAAGCATATGCTTACACCTAGGTCCAAAATAATGCCAGAACACAGAGCTGATTTAAAAACGCCCATGGTTTGCCTTGCTTTCCGCCTGTTGGCATCCGCTAGCCTAAGCCTGAATCAGTGTGTAGTTTAAGTAAATATGGGCATTGCCTGATGAAGCACAGTGTCTAGAAATGTGGGGACAGATATGGGAGTCAGAACTCTTGAACTTTAGCTCACTTAATGCAAGCAACAGATTTCATTTCTATGCCTCTTTGTCCTCATCCATTCAATGGAAAAGGCTTACTGCCCTGTCCCATCACAAAGATGTTGAGAAGACTCAATTACAGGCTGCGGAACAGTTTTAAAATGGAAAGTTCTAGAAGCAATGAACGTGTAGTTACTGAGGAAAGATGCTCCTATGACATCTTTTTAATGCATAACTTGCATAATGATGAATGTAAATTGAACTGTTGTCAAAGATACTTAAGGTTACACTTCACTGGGTCATCGGCAGATTTTATTTTCCATTAGGTGGCATAATCCCTCTTGTTGAATTGATTGAAACGTATAATAAAATCTGTAAAAATGCTATATACCCTCCTAACAAAGAAGAATAAGAGGCTTTTCAAATAGCCTCTAATCCCTCTTCCCCTGCTAAATGTCTAGTTGAGATTATATTTGATTAGACAAAAACATACACATACACACAACCTAAAAATACCTACCCTCAGTGGAGCTATTTTAGCCAACAAAGTAATTCCGGTTGCCTTATTTAAAAGTCTAAGTTTCACACTGGGGTTTTATAAACATATCTTTGCCTCAGTGACCTTCCATAATGCAACTTCTCTCTGTGGATGTTAGCAACATGAACTCAGTTTACATTCTGGGATCGTGTTCAAGGGGCACAATAATTATATGGGACACCATCAACTTTTCCAGGCTCTCAAACTGCATCACCATGGTAAGTAGCAACTGTTTCCCTCAGCTGGCTGAGCATTATCTCTATCAGTGGTTCACACCTATATCTGAGTGGAACTTGGCAGGTGACTTTCCACCTTCTTGTTTCTCCCATGTCCCAGATGCCTCCCTTTTCCTCTTTTCCCTGAATTACGATTATTGTGAGTCCTTCAGGTAAGAAGATACTACATCCATCAATAACTACAACACAGATAATGAGAACATTTTACTATGAGCGCAAATAACAGTTCCTGACACTGTGCAATGATGCCTCTAAAGGCATTTATTGCCCTTACATTTGTTACAGGGATTATCACACTGACTTTTAGCTACTGCCTTCCCTCTCCCTTGCATGTAAACTCCTTTCTTTCTCTCTCTCCGCAAAGCTTTCTCACTTTTCTTTCCCCAGAGGATCAAAGACACTACATCCTGTTTTGCCAACCTCCTACTAGGGCAAGGAGACATATTTCATCAGATACATATAAAAAAAGGGAGAGATCAATGTCTTTAGGAAACCCTACATTTTTTGTTTGGTGAATGTGCTCACAGATAACTATTAGGTATATATATGATTCTATGAAATGTGTTTGTGCACGTGTTTTCTGTATTATGTATGAATACTATAAGACTACCTACAGATACATATACACTAAGGCCAATATTAAATAGCTTTATGTCACCCCTTGAACTGTTCTCTCCAGACAGAATAAGGTCTTGGAAAAAGGCCTGCGAACAATGATAGAAATTAAAGGAGAGGGGGGAGAGTGAAATTAGAAAGATAGCTAAGGAAAAATCTAATTAGTGGTGAGAAGACTAACAGAATTGGAGATCAGAAATTATTTTTCCCTGTGCTTCGATTCTGAGGTCACATTCAAAATTCTCCAGAACGCTGATATTCCTTTCACTCCACCCCAACATAAAATCCCCTCACATTTGCTTAATCGAGGCTACATCATTAGGAGCCGCACTGTTAAGTCTGGCAGTGCAGATAAGAATCTTCCACTGAACACAGATTACCACACGCATGACCGGCAAATCTCCCTGCATGTTTTGCAAGCTCCTTTATTTCACTGGGAAGATTTTATATTAAGCACGTTTAAATCTGTGTCACTATGGTTATGTCATGAAGTAATATCATGCATGATTAGATAGAACACAGACAAAACAATTAAATATTTTTTAAATATTCTCTTTCTCATTCAACCTTATCCAGCTTTTAGAAATAAAACATAGGCAGTTAATAGCTCAGTTAAAGAAAATGTGTCTTTTCAGATCTGCAGGCTGAAGCCAGCTAAATGGATTTCTCCTGCTTTACTGACTCTCTCCTTCTTTTGCTCCTCCCATTCTGACCCTTTAATAAAACTCATCCAGGAAATAGAGGAAAGCAAAATAAATCTGAGTATTTCATTAAATATGTGAGTTCCTATTCTGAAAATGTGAGGCACTTGGGAAGTGAGTGGCAAATGAACACATCACTCTGCCATTCCAGCACCATCCCTTACACAGAGCGTCCACGTTCCCCGTCACGTCTCAGTGTCGCTATGTGCCACAATTAAGAACATGTCAAACACTGGATTCAAATAAAACAACAGAAATGGGGAGTTATGTTGTTGGTAAAACCCTACTTTTAAATTCCACATACTGAGCCAGATTGAATATTGTGAAGCAGTTCAAATTATCTCCTACCCAAAGACACAAAATATCAAAACTAAGGCTTAACCCAATAGGTAAATCACTTTGCTCCTTTACAAAACCAGCTTGTCATTTGCAACTAATCATTTTGGCAAAAACTATACAAAATGTTGGTGTTCTAAATAACAACTTAAAGTACATAGAAAAAATGGGCTATTAAGTTTTGGCAGGTAACTTTCTTTTACAGTGCAGCCAAATTGCTAGAGTTCATGGAAGAAACTTACATATTACTTTTAAAGAAAAAAATTAGCATCAAGCTAAGTATTTTCAAGTTATAAAATGAAAAAACAAGCAAATTCTCTTCTTTTGGATATGTAATTACTGGCTTCTATATAATATCCTTTGGTCTGTGCTTTGCATGCTTTTCTATTATTATAGGAAGAAAACCAGCATCAGGGAAGCAGGAGTATAAATCAGTGGCATCCATCTCTGTTTTGAAAAGTGAAATTTGGAAAAAAGAGGCTAAAAAAAATCACGAGATAACCCTGGCAATGTTATCTTATTAGTGGGTAAATGATGTGCTTGATAAATTTAATTGGCTGATAGAACTCTTAGTCCTATTACTGAGTGGTTACCAAATTGAAAACATTACGGGTAAACCTACGGGAATCAGCAAATAATAGGAAAATATGAATATCAAAGAAAAAGCAGCTTTTGTTTTACTCCAATTTACAACTGTAACAGCTTTGTAAACATCAGGATTCAGGAATCCTAGAAGACTTTTTTAAATGCTTGTAACTTAAAGAGCGGATTCCATTACTGTATACTACAATTCCATTTTTTTTCACATAAATTGTAGTATTTAATTGTATACAGAGACACTCAGGATTTTTTTCAAGCCTGCTCAAACATAACAAACAATACTATTTTATGGCCATTTGAATTATTTATGTTTCCTAATGACAAAAACTCACCAGTTTTGATTTTGGTACTGAGGTGCTTGAGAAGTACACAGTAGTCTCATTACCATAATAACTTCTGAAATTAAAACCTGTCTAAAACTCTACGGAAAGCTAACATCCAGTTCATTAACCATTCCTGTTAGTTTGTTTTCAATAATGCAAAAATGATTAGAAGTTTAATTTGCTAATCACCTGTGTTTTGACTGGCAGTGGATATATAATTCTCTGCAGAAGTCTAAACTAGCCCTTGCAGAAAATAAAATATGCTAATGCTTTATCAAGTCTAATAATATGAATAAAAAAATCAATCATGCCTAGGTTAATCATTGATGGATCCACAATTAATTTCTCTTTAACTCTGTTTAATTTTAGAAGCAATGATGATCATGAGTAGGAGAAATGGCTGTCTGTCTTTGAGAAGTTTTAGTGCTTCACTTACCAATCATGTGGTTTGCAACATGAACTTGGATATCCCATTCATTGTAGAAAACCATCTGACATTTGATGCACTGGTAGGTCTTCTTCTAAAGAAACAAGGGTAGACAAAATTTACTGAAACATACTTTCCGAATAATTTCATTACAATTCAAAGTACTGACTTCAACAGTGGTCATTTAAAGCTCTCCAGCAGTGTTTTCATTAAGGCATTATTATTAATAGTGAAAAATAACTCTCTGTAGGTTCTGTAGTATCTTTTATCTGAGTTTTCTGAAACTCTGTAGAATATATTTTATGTCAGCTTCTAACTCCACAGACAAACCAGTATTGCTAAAACACCAGTTTTACACTCATGGAAGGCAAAATGGAATGAGAATATGTGGGATGAGAGCCAAACAACACTGAAATCAATGTGAATCCTTCATTTTATACCAATAGATTAGACCCACTACAGAACTGGGGAGAAGCCAGGAACAGAACACAGAAATGAGAAATCTCCATTTCTCTCATTTTCAACAGAGCTGCAGAATCTCCTCTGAATCAACACAATTTAAATGGCCCATCAGGTTGCCATTTTTTGAGAGGGAAATAATCCCAGCTAGTCTGGACAAACAGCTATTGTATCCGGGTAGTTGCTTCAATATCTATTGGCAAGCCTGTTCTAAAACCGGGAAGCCTGACTGGAAACTAGCCAGAGAGCAATCCTTCTGGCCGCATTAGATTGGGCTTGACTTACTTAAAAATCATGATGTATACAGATCAAATTCCACTATAAACCAGGAAATGCATTAGTCTGCTCTCTTTGGTACACAGGACGAATTTTTCATTTCTGTCTTGGTGTCTTTCAAAAAAGATCTGCTATTTCACTTTTCTACAAGGTATATCACTTGCCCAAGACATTTCAACATCCTAAAAATGTGACTGTACTTTCTCTCATTATTTTTCTTGACATGAATTGGCCAGAGAGTTGATCTTGGAAAGCACTGTTTTAAAAGTAAAAACTAAGAGTGTATTCAAAGTAAGATTTTGGGGTTTTTTTCATCGTAAGACTTAAAATCTGCAGTTATCCAGGCATCTAATCAGACAAGTCATATTCATAAAATTATTCAACTGCATAATTGGAGTATCAAAGACTCAAGTCCTAAGGTAACAGTCCTGGAGAGCTCAATTGTTGTTTTGAAGATGCAATGAAGTCAAGGTAAGCCCTGAACTGACACATCAAGGTAGCAACTCAAAGAGACACAGATCTTTCTGTACAGCCACAGGCACCTTGCCTACATCAGCAAAATGAAGAAGAAAGACACCCAGAAAAACACATATATTTTAAAGTGTGTAAAGTCACAAAAAGCTGGCACAGATGTATCAAATTGCAGATTTCATATTTATTAGTTGGGGAAGAAGTAGGGTTCACTGCATAATGTACATCAAAAAGACACCTCTCTTGTATATGCTCAACTTGTGAAGAGTTTTATGCAGCTGGTATTATCGATTATATTTTTTAAAAGGTGTTAGCTTTTGTTCCCTGACTGTAAACAGTAATAAGGACTTGCTGGATTTTTTTAGCAGTATCAGAATTTAGATGCTCTGTCCCAGACAAATAAAGTGCCCAGCTATTAAGCATTTTTCTACTTCGAGCCTGTAGGCAGGAATACAAAGACTTTTCAAACATATGTTGTTTTGTCTTACCAAGTTAACTGAAAAATCCGTGACTAATCAAAGTCAACTCTGAAATTAAGTGTTCCTGTGGGCTCCTCTTTACAAATCTCCCATTGCTTCTCATACACAGAGGCTATTTTAATTTTCTTGATGACAATAAACTGTGCTGCATCTCTTCTCATTGGAAACAATCATAAGCATTTTTGCTTTTTTTTATTTAAATTAACTTTAGTTTTCCAAATGTAACCAAGTTAAACCCTTACGTAGACAACTAAAATCAATGGGCACCCAAAAAACAAGTCTGCTTTGACTGTTTTAGAGTTTAGATTTGTAAAGCCAGCTGTTTCAAAAGATACAACACTTTTTCTCTTTTTTGTTCTTGTGACAATACCAGAAACAATGGTAGAAAATCAGATTCAGCCTAAGGATTTCCTATTATATGTTGGTAAATTTAACCTTACTGCACTACATCTAGATCTATCAAAGACCTCTAAATAATGACAGTCACGATCAACGATTTATTATGCTAAGCTCTTTACAAGATGCTTTTTGATGCTGACATATAGAACAACAATATTGCATAAATAACAATCACTCTCCCTTTTTTTAAAACATTGTTTCCCTTTAGAACTAGTTAGAAAATATTTCTTACTCCCTGATGACTGGCACTATGTATTGTTTATTAGCATAGCCCTAGCATTATTCCTGATATGTGACTTTGTTGAAAAACAAAGAAACATAAATGTAATGGCTGGTCTTTTCTCTTGTTAGCAGAGCAACGCAGAGTGCATGTCAAGAATTGTCAGCAAAATTATGACTGATGCACATAAAGACAACATACAAAGGTTGGGGTTTTTTTGAAGTCTAATGCCGAAAAATACAGTGATTTGACAACAACAAAAAAATAATCATTTACCAGCACTTACTACCCTCTTCAAAATGATCTGACATATTTGCAGAATCACACACAGAGGTTTTCTTTTTATCGTGAAAGGAAGAATGTTTTTGTGACTGCTGCTTGATCAAGCACTAGTTCTTTTTTGTTTCCAAACATATTCTAAAATGTTGACATCAACTTTCATTAGCTCAACACACACTCATCTCAAAGTGTCTAAACTTGTGCATGGTTAAGTTTTTATTTTACAAGCAAACTCAGTAAATTCCATTTACTCTTAGATTTTCAAAGTGATCAAACCCAGTCATTTTCACACCACGTTGAAGAAAACCCACATACTTATTTCCATATGTTTCACATTCTAAGGAAGTCCTTTTCCACTGCAAGTTACATATTAGTCTCTCAAGCTTTGTCAGAACCACAGGACTCATCACTGCTCCCAGGAACTCCTGGGTCCTGATGTGCTTCATGACTGGTATCAATTCCCTACTGGGGTGAGATCTGAGGGTAGATCCAGCCCCTCCTCACACTCTGTTCCCATAGAGGGAAAAACTTGGGGGAATAAGACAGAAATGAGCCCTGGGGCTCTGGCAGCTCCATGTCCCTTGCCTGGATAGCCCAGAAAGAAGCCCTGCAGCACCTGTGTAACACACCACAGAAAAAAAAATTGGATTGTCACTCAAAGAGGCATTTGAATCTCTCTTGAGTGTCTCCAGCCCTTTATGATGCAAGATGGCTCTACAGAGAAAGAAGCACAGGGCAGTGACAACCATCCTTGCCTTGCCTTGCCTTGCAGCAGTTGTTTTCTGTGAGAAACCCTGGCTGAGCTCCCTGCCCCAAGCCACTGGTGCCTATGGAGGACTCAGCAGGACAGAGTGGGCACCCAGGCCCTGCTGCTCCAGCACGTAGCCATGAGTATATTAGCTACACACAATGATGAAGGGTGGACACCTGAGGGCAATTACACCCTAACCTGCCACCACTACATTAGCCAGAAGACACTTGTCAGTCTCCTGAGGAGACAGAAGTATAACAATATTGTAATTCTTCCCTACAAACACAGAAACAAGCTGACACGCATTTCCTGTAAGAGACCAATTTCAGATCAGCAAAGGTGGGCCACAGACGACCCATACTGGTACATTTCCATATGGACAGGACCACTTTAGTACCTGCAGAAGTCACACTGCATTCTAAACTGTGCCTTCTTGCAAAACTCCTGAAGATTTGGTCCAGGGGAGATACATACACAGAATTAGGGAAGTGGTTTAATTTTTCCTTTTATTTCTTCTTATTATTAGTGTCACCACATCTTTTAATAAAAACTCTTCAATAAAAAAGCCCACAATCCTTCACTGAACCCCCTCCTGTCAAGAATCTAAGTGCCAATATGTTGAGTGTAAATCTGAGGCCCAAGTAATTCCTGGCACCATTTAAAATCATTGTAGAAGAGTAACTGATTGGATGAATATCTCACAAGAGCATCGGGTGCTTGTTGCACTCCTGTTCACTTGCATTCCTGTTTTCAGAACCAATTTAAAGCCTTCCAGTGAGCAAAGCTTCTCTTTGACTTCATTTAATGAGCTTTGGATTGGGCCTTCAATCCATGCGGAGCATATGCATGTGTCTCTCTAACCTTTTGAATAATTAATGTCACCTAGACATTTAATTATTGCCCTGATCCTCACTTGTCATTGTGCAGTTTTCCAAATTTCTTTTCTATACAGGTGCCCAAAGTGTCCATGCCATGTCAAATGAGACTTTGTTGCTTTTATAAATGGCCTAGGAATATGGGCTTTCAATTGGTACTTCAATTTTGTGCACAGAATTTTATTTGCTTGGCTTTTATAAACAAAGTAAAACAACTAATAACCACTCTACTAGAGGATTTGCAGTTCTATTCAGAAGTGTTTCAAAAGTATGCAGAAGATACTTCTGTGTAGACTTCTGTGCCCTGTGATGGTCTGAGGTATCAATATATTCTTTTTTTCAATTCCCTATCTTATTACATTACTTGAAAATGAACTGCATATGCTACTTATTGGCTCATGCTCCACCTCCTTGTCAAAATCATTCAGCATTCTGTCACCTGCCTATTTTGTTCTGACACTTCCCCAGTTTTGTACTATCGGGGACTTTCATCACCTTACTACTTATTCTTTCCTCCAGACCACAGATAAGCCGCATGAATTCAACAAAATCGGTGCAGCTAATGATTCTTAAGACTTGCCATTGTTTACACCCCTCCAAACTAACGTGCTTCAATTCACAAATCTCCTATGCTTTCCACACACCAGATAGTGTTTCTTTTCTTTTTTAATCAAACGAAGTATCTCTCCCTATGCCATACTTATTCACCCAATTTTTTTTACTCTTTCAAAAGCTTTGCTAAAATCCTGGTAAATCATGTTTATAGGCTTCTCTGTCAGCACTTGTAGCTACTCTCTCAAAATACAATTTATTGAAAATTTTAAGCATGATCCTCCCTCAGTGAATCGTTGCCCTCTATCCTTCACTAAATCCAAACTTTCTAAGTGTTCTTCTATCAAGCCTTTGATTAGCCTTTCTCTCATATTCCTCACTGTTTAAATCGAGCTCACAAAGCAGCAATTTTATGTTTAATCCTTATATTCTCTGTTAAATGTATGTTTAGTAGCCTTTTCCCAGGCTGTTGATGCTTCTTCTAAAAGGCTAAATTTATCTGTTCAATGTTTCCTTTTATCTTCAGCTCCTTTCACTGAGAATTTGGGAATGGATATTTTTTCATGTTTGTAAGTCATTTATTGTTTATTATATTCCATTATATTACCCCTAATCCATACTTCATTCTTCTCCATGGGGAGGATATGCCACAAGCTCCACAACAAAGTATTTGTTCAGCAGTACTGACTTCCTTGATTACATATACTATTCCTGGATCTCCTGCATCTGTGCCCCTTTTAACTGAACACTTATTCTCTATATGAAATAACCAAAATATCTCTGATAGCTGCTAGTGCACTGCATCTACAGTTTGAAGAACGTGGGCATCTCTGGTTTGTTCTATACTCCTTTCACAGCTCTCTTTCATGCACTGGCACGTACCTGTTACCCTACCAATAACCTAATGTTTACACCTAGTTACATTATTCACCCTTGTCACACCAGTAAAGGGGGCTCTCAAGGCTTTTTCCCCTCAGAGGATGTGGGAGGTGTGGTATCACTCTTTCTTGGCAACAGCGTGTTGTCTCAGCTGTATCAGGGTTCCGTACCCTCAGTCTAATTCCCCTCTCCCATACCAGTCGTTCACCCAGTTTCCCTCCCATAAATCCAGGGTGGAGTTAATTCAGCCTGTTAAACCAACTGAACAGTAACCTGATAAGAGAAAGTGAACAGCTTCCAATAAACCATATGAAAACAAAAGTTAAAACTTGCACACCAAGTACAGCAACTTGCTGGTGCTCACTCCAAATGGTGCCAGCTGATTTACATGATTATTTTATTAAGCACTAGCAGTATGCTTGGCCCTGCATGATACACAAGAGCAACCACGGTCCTAGCTTATTTGTCCATTTAGCCATTTTTCATCATAGTTCCGATTATTTCTGACAGTACCTTAATTGAGGATTTCTTTTCTATCTTCCTGAATGTGTATTTTGTCAACCTAAAGCTTTTAAAAAACTAAGCATATGTTAGCCAGTTTCACTGCAGTTAGCTATTTATCTTGCTTATGGGGCACTGTCATCTTGCATTTTTTTTGGAATTGACTAATTGCTAACTCTTCTAAGTGCTCACACAACACTCTTTAATTAGTATTTCCTGATTGCTTTTAAAGACATGTTCATGGCAATTTTATGAGGCTTTTTCCGTTCTGCTTTTGTTTGGCAGGGTCTTAAGTGTAACAGGGTCAGAGTATACATGCCTAGAGAAAGAATACAATCAATCCCATAAAGTAAGCAAAACAAAAAATGGAGAAGAACATTATTTTTTCCCATTTCTTTCATTATGGTTACTTATTGCTTTCATACACAAAATGCATTGAGTTAGAAACGCAAATATTCACACTAGCAGACCTTCCTTCTCTACTCTGCTTGAAGTCATGGTCTGCTATTGTGTCTTTCACCTTCACATCCTGGATTCTGCATTTAATCATTTGTGTCTTAGTTACAAACCTTCCTTCCCATGGCTGACAAAGTGCATTAGCTTGCAATGTCTCACATCCCCACACAGAAAGAAACACATATTGCCACATTTAAAAATTGCCTCTCTTCCCTCTGAGCTCCTCTAATCCTTTAACTCTCCCTAGATCTTTCAAACTCAAGACTGAAGTGAGGTACCTGTCAGAAAAGTAACTCTAAAACCTGGCAGCACATGGCTATATATTTATTTTCTCTCAATTACTTCATATCAGGTTTACATAGTTTATGAGTACAAACAGCTTTAAGTACTGTGAATTTGATTTGGGATCTAAAAACCAAATACACTTCTTTTTGTCTTTCTAGCTGAGGGCCTGATCCTAGGTGAGGCTGAGTCTCTGAGCACTGCATGTGCATTTGCTAAGCAGTGCTCAGGAATTTGGGGCTGGCATGTGAGCAACTGAACTTTCTGTCAGCATCTCCACCTCTTTTTATCTCCTTACACTGCACTGAAATCCAGAGGCAACTGCCAACCTGGCCTCTGAAGCCAGAGAGCTGCTAACCCATCAAGAGGCATCCCAACACTCAGCATCTGTATCAGAGCAGCTGTGTGGCTATGGACATTAAGGAGAAACTACAATCAACACTGCACTGACAATTCTGCAGATGATGTGGCATCAAAGCACAGTCAATAGAGCTTGACTTGGCAGATCTGAGATGCTAAAGGATGATATTTTGAGTAAGCTGATAGACTTTTTTAGTTTTAAAGTTGCTTTTTTCCCTTTGTTTTAAAAAAGGCATACTGAGGCAGACTGTCATTCAATAAAGCCACTACTTTCTTCACCAACAATCAGCAACAGATGTAGCCCAATAAAATTAATAGTTTGCAAGTACGCACAAGAGAATACTCGTCTCTTTTCTCCATCACAAATTCTGTAAAAGCTCTCTGGATTTTAACAGAAAGGCAAAATCGGGAGCTTTTTATATACCTTATTTTTTTTTTACTTAAACACTGCAACTGCTTTTCTCCCACTCTATAGAAACTAATGCTGATTAATTTCACTTTCCAAAGTGTGACTCAGGACCCTCCCCCTGCCTTTAATTGTCCACTTTCAACTCAACCTGAATTCTGGGCTATTACTTACCAAGATAATTTAATCCTACAGAATAGAACTTGTGCTCAAAAATATGCAACATTAATATTAATGTACAAACAGAAATATATTACTCATACATAATATATAAGAAATTAATTTTCATTGAAGTATCAGGAGAAGGATTAAACCCCTTAGATCCTTCTCATGCAATTAGCTCTGCACTTGGGAAAGTCAATGCGACTTCACAAATGAAGGCTTCACACGATAACACTGTCAAGGCTGGGGTTTTACAAAGGCTTGCCTACACTACAAAATATGCCATGAACAGAGTTCTACAATCACACCGCTGTAATTATAGTACTACCCCGTATGGATACTCTTAGGCCACATCAATGTTAACAAATATACTGGTAGCATCTGAGCTGGCACACAGCTGCTGACATTGCAATGATGCTTGACTGCATGCCCAGTTGAAAAACCTCCACTGGGGCAGTGCAGCTGCCCAAGGAAGTGGTGTACCAGCAAAACAAGCACTCTGCTGAGCCACTCTTCAACGCTATCCACAATGATTTGTGTCTAACTGTTTTTTTCATGTGAAGACATATTTGCTTTCCTCTAAGGGAATTAAGGGAACTTCCCAGAATTCCCTCTGCCCTATTTCATAATCTTTTACTTTCACATTAATTCTTAAAATTCCAGCAGTTCTTCTTAAGTACATCCTGTAATATGCTCATTTCTTTTTGCATGGGGCTTCAGTATACCATTTCCCTATAAAAAAAAAAAGAGAGATTGCAGAATTTGTTTCAGAAGGAGAATGCTTTACTTCTAGGTTTGCAGGACTTCAACCACTCAACCACCATCACACAAACTACCAACTGTGAAGCGGGGAGCATAAGTAAAATGAGGAACTATGGTTAAGACAGATAGTTTGGGAAAATCACCAGGTGATGCAGACATTCTCTGACTAGGCCTATGAAAGAAGCACCAAGCAGGGGAACAGGATCAGTTGCAAGATGGCCACTGCCATTGATGGCTGCAAGGTTTTATATGCACACAGCCATGTTCCTTAAGGTTGACACCAAATCTATTCCAGTCATCAGAGCAGAAACCAAGAGGAAAACTGTGGTAGCAGTGGTAAAACAAGTAGAGAAGGAAATCTGGAAGCTTGGTGTCTCAGATCATTCTTTGTTGGTGAAACCCCCATTTCCTACTGGAATATGTAGAGAGGAAAAGGTGGCCTTGCAGATATGAAAAGCCATTAGGTGTACCTTCTTATATAAAATGCTGAAATGGGATAATAGGTAAAAAACAGAGGAAGTCCGTCCCGCACATGATACCAAAACTGTCTAAGTATCATCAAAGCAGATAAATACCTCCCTTCTCTCCTACCTCCCACCTTGTTTTTCTAGTACCCAAGCAGCAAGCAATTTTCAAAAGGCCATATTTCTAAGTGGCTGCTCAGAGGCATTTCACATGATTCCCAGAACTGCACCTTATTATTGCTAAGACTGTGCTGATATGCCCAACAGCAGGGAAGGCTCTACCCTTTTATTCCCTGACTTATGAAGCCATATACTACCAACAAAGGTTTATCCACCACAGAAGAATAGGGTCATATCAACATGCATCTGACAGATAGGCCCAAAGGATGGTGGAAACCACAGAAGCACAGAATGGTTGAGGTTGATCTCTGGGGGTCCTCTGGTCCAATCCCCCTGTTCAAGAAGGGCCACCTAGAACCAGACCATGCCCACATGACTTGTGAGTATCTCAAAGGATACACAGCCTCTCTGGATAACCTGTGCCAGGGCTCAGTCACTCTAACAGTAAATGATTTCCTGATGTTCAGAGGGAACCTTCTGTGCATTCGTTTGTGCCTGCTGCCTCTTGCCCTGAAATGTCCCATGGTGAGGATGGATGTTAGCAGGAAACACATCTCTGCTGTCAAACTCATCAGAATACACCGTCTAAAATACTACAGGTCATATTTTACACAATAATTTGCAATACAATGCAGGAAATGGTATAAGTGAAAGATGCATTTGGAAGGAGAAAAGGGTACCTCAGAGTTTGAACAATTAGGCATAAGATCAACTACCAGCCATCACAGAGCCATGGGAGGTCAAAGAAGAGTACTCTTTAACAAGATGCTACGGATCAGGTGGTTTGTTTATGTTCATTTCATACAACTTCATGAAACAAGCAGCACTGGGGCTACATATCCATTTTAAATTAATGGTTAGCCCATTTTATTTCCCAGATAACAGAGTAACAAATTTGAGCGTTATGTTTGTTGTATGAGACAAGTAACACATACATTACATATAACGACTTTATTGAGCAGTGGTAAAAAACACTTCTTATTTACAGTCACTTACGCTGCTGGCCTGTATCACAAAGAACAGATCATAGTTTCTTATAGCTTCATTTCTTATGATTGATTGACTTTTGAATAAAAAAACAGGTATGAACTTCAGCTAAAGTAATCTTCCCGGTTTGGATCTCTTAAAGGCCTCTTTCCTATTTGGATTCTATCACCTGCTGGATCGCCTTTCTTCCCAAACATTGTAAAAACTTCATAGGCTTTGAGATTACTATTCATCTATGAAGTTTTTCTAGAAATCGGCCAAGGGTAGTACAAAAATAAGAGGGAGAACTAAGAGAACTAACTCTCTAGAGGTATTCAAAACAGCAGACAAAAAGAGATATGCCATGATTTTCCATGTCTTGTGACTAAAGATGATCAGGCTAGAAAATCAGGTGCAATTTCTTCATGTTGCTTCCCAATTCTGAGGTCAGAATACAAATGCTACACTGATAATAACAGTACTGTGATCTTCCTCTGGGGCTGTGCAGAAAGGAAATTGTGGCATATTACACTGGTCAGTTGGCCAACAAATACAAGTATGGGGAAAGCCCCATGAGGACAGTGGGCTGCACAGCTGACCTGTTGGAGCATACATCTCAGGATGTTTTGTCTCATAAAGCTTTGTTGAATCTACATTTGCCCTCTCTAGAGATGTTTAAGGTCTTCATCCACATTCCTGTGTCCCTTTCCATTTCTTTTGTGTTTCATCAAGCAGGCATTCCCTGCTGCACTGCATCGTTTCATGGAAATCTTGGTTTGGTGCTCTTTAAAACTTTGGAGAACATGCTGTCCTTTCATCCTCTCATGCAAAGTTTTCCACAGGTGTGAAGAAGGTGCCTCTCCAAATTCCCCATCTGAAGCCTCTGATGAATAACAAGACAGACAAACAGCATTAGATTTTAATGACCAGTGGACAGGAAAATAAGAAAACTCACTATAATTATCTCTCTTGCTTCTGCTCAGCAGCTCCCAGCCAACACATGGCCTTCCTTTCACAGACTGAATTCGTGGTGTGTGTAAGGTGGTGTTTGATGCTTAGCTTTGGTAGGATTTACAGCAAAAGGATAATAATACCATCCTTATTAAGTTCAGAGAGGACTCTGTCTGTTAGCTCACTATTGAAAGTGTAAAGACAAAGAGAAGGTAAATGCTTAAGCCTAGATCTTGTCAGCCACTTCTTGGCAGTGGTGCTACCAGATATTAAAGCATGGTGTAAAGTGGAAGTGGCCTACTGTGGCCAGAAAAACAGGTTAGCCCTTCCTAAATATACATACATATTTATAGTCACATTTTAAATAATATTTTCCTGAAAGCAATGTTAAAATGATGCAAGAAGACAAAAATGGCATTTTTAATGAGCTCAATCTGAAACTCCAGAAGCAGAAAATATGTTTGCCACAGATTAGTTCCACAAACTATTTCAAAGCCAAATCTTTGTGCCAGCAACAAAGCTTCTTTACCTTTTTCTGTCCCTGGATCCAAAATACAGCATGAAAATCACTTGTTCTGGGCCTGGATTCACTGACAGGAAACCCAAGGCACTACTTATGTTTACATTACAAGTTTATGTGCTTATTCATAAAAATCCTGTAGTCAGAACGATCAGCTTGGATTGCTGATGAGGAGGATTATTTTAATTTCTTTATGTATTTCAATTAAATGCATGAGTATTGATTTCAGTGCATTTTTTCAGTTAAAAGCACAGTGATTTATATTGCTAAAATGCTATTGCTTGCCCTGCCAAAAGCATGCATCTGGGAACATTTCTGGGTTGCTCACAGTCTTTTCTCTCTTCTTTCCGCCTCTGACTGCCAGTGCATGCTGTTGAAATACACCAGCTACTTCAAAAGGCAGTTCCTGTTTTCTATCTTTGTGAGTCTGGCAGTGTTTTGAGAAAAGGGGAGGAATAGTAAGAGAATAAAGGTAGATTCAGGGCCCATGAATAAAGAAGGAGTAAAAAATGTCATGATAAAACAGTGCACCTACCTGAGCTCCATTCTTTATCCCAGGGTGACACCATTTCTGGATTCATCTGAGGTCGGAGAAGTTGAGTTGCAAGAAGCCACCAGCTCTCCACAGCATCTGAATTTTGTGATCCCATCTCCACAAGCTCATTGTCAGCCTGCACTTTCATGGTTCCTTCTAGAACAGTGCTGTGATGTGCCCAGTGTCCCCTCCTGTGACATGCCCACCCTGGCATACAGCTCTGCACAATCGCAACAGGACATAAGAGCAGCCCCGAATTCACTTGTTCTGTTCTCCAGCTGGTGTGACAGTTGCCAGCTCTCTCCTTTGCCCAGCACTTTTGATACTCCCTGCTATAGTGAGTTTCTGCAAATCTTCTGCCACACCTAAATAAGTATCTTTATTCCTGCAGTAATTTGGCCGTGTACTCACACTGCTCATTCTCTCCTCAGGACCAGATAACCCAGAGCATTCTTGTATTATTAATGAAGGACTGTCTGCATTGCCACAGGTAATACAGTATTCACATAAGCTTCACATTCATGGAACAAAGTGATACATAACTTCAGCTCCTTACAGAAGTAATTATGCTTCTACTCTGGAAGTTACCAACAGGACCCCAAACTGAGTGCACATATGGATACACTAGCATAATTTAGGTTTTACCAGCAAACTTTTGGTGTAAGCTAGAGTCCATTTCCTCCTCCCCTGCCAGCTGAGAAATGAACAATATAACTTATTGTATAGTTATACTGGTGTGATTCTGCAAGTACAGAAGTCTTGAAGCTTAAGAAGTGAGGGCACATCTTCTGCTGAGTTAGAACTTCTCTCATTAGGTGTACGACAGCATATTAAAGTGGAATAAGAGAAGCAAGGCCACACAGTTTTTCTTGAGCACTTATTTTCATCTTCCAAGTGTTTTACAAAAAATATACTGGAATTAAGCATGGTAACACATTTTTCAGGAATTACCAATCTGATATTCTGGACAAGGAAAACGAAGCAGAGATGTTCAAGCAGATTTGTCCGTGTCAGCAAAGCAAATGAGTGACAGAAAAAGGTCTAATTGCCAATTCACTAGCATATCAGACCTTGTTCTCCACTTTTAGACATTAACTATCACTAAGAAGGTTATCACCCTAGCCTAAAAGTTTGCTTGCAATGATTCAAGATCTTTACAAGAAATCTACAACCTGAATCCATCATCTCATTTAGCTCAAAGACTAAGTTACGGATTTACCAATTTTAGAGCCCTTTCAATAGCTAGCTATCCATAATCTGTCTGTGCAAGTCTGTGTGATAGTTTACTGGTACTAGATTCAGCAGTGCAATGGGCTTAATGATTTCTGACCTGCTTCCTGAGTTGTTCTAACTGATAATGAGCACTGCCCATCATTTCCCATCCCAACCAAAAGGTAACTTTCAGGGAACATTATTCGGGTCAACATTTTTCACTTAGCAAGTAGGGTGAGCTCAGCGGGTGATAGCCCAGCTGATGACATTATACTGTGTTAAGGCAATTACACCCTGTTATGTTACTGAGTACAGACTAAAGAGGGAAGTTTTCTAGTTCAACCATGTGAATATTTGGTAAAGAAGCTACAAGTGACACTTTCAGAGTTATCTTTTATCCTAAAAAGGTATTTCCTAGTATTCTTACCATTGTAATTTATTACTGAGTAACAAAGGGTATTCAGCACTACTAACAGTCTGACAACTGGTCTCAGTATATTTCTTGCCTTAGGAATGAAATGTTCTTTGTATATAAGTTGAAATCTCAATCCACATGACTCTTAACAATGCAAATGAAACTTTCACTCCTTAAAATTACGAATTTTGTTGAAAGTTTTCCCCAAACTGCATGTTTAAGTAGCCATTTTCAACAACGCATTCAGTTGAAGAAAAACCCTTCCAGTAGAGTAGCAAAGCCAGTGACTAATAACAAATTTTAGAAATTCTTTGTGTTATATGCTTATGTTTTCATTCCCCTCAGCCTGGGCATGCAATCTATAGTGTTAAACATTTGTGTATTATCACTCTCAATTTTGATTCTCTTTGCTACAATGCTTGGCATCACTACAATTTTAAACCAGTAGTATCTGCTAGAAAAATAAATTATCTTTCAGGATTCTACAAATAGACATTTATTGTTTCCAGAAGTACTAATGCTCTATCAGGAACTTGATAGCTTTGTGCTTCCCATGAGAAAAGAATCTGAAAGTCTACATTACTACGTGGAGACTAGAACCACAGATATTGAAAATTCAGTTTACATCCTCAGAATGGGGGCAGGGGGCAAATGGTGATTTGAAGGAGGTAGACGCTATTCACAAATCATGCTGTAGTTTAGAAAGCTCTTTCAACTTAATTACATTTTAAAGAGAAAAATCAAAAGCAGTAGGAAGAGGAACATGATGCCAATCAGAAGAACTAAGAACTCTGGTTATACCTGATCCAAGTACAAGAAGATTCACTGATGACACTGAAGGTAATTGATCTTATATCACCACAAAGGACCCTCAAATCTCTTTTTGTCTAGATGACAAGCAAGAGAAAGACAAATTGGTAACATTTTAGCATGGTACCTGTCTTAACACACAATTCTGATTCTGCTTGAGGTAGCAGGAATTGTCTTCCAACATGACTGGGAAGAGGAGTTTCATGTAGTCACTTGGTGCAAGATGACAGAAACAGAAACCACGATGACTCTGAATCTATCAAAAACATGCAGCTGGTAATCCTGTAGTTCCTACTCAGCAGCAGTGGAATCATCTATAGCCTGAACCACAGCTAACAGGAGCCATTCCTTTTCCCTCTTTTTTAAAAAGATTTTGCTTAGACCTCAAGTTCTCAGTCTACCAACCTTCCATAAATTCCATACCATATCCCATTCCCCAGGCATTCCCCACCACTGTCCAGTGCACAAACTGCAGCTGAAAAGTCATGAAAGCATAGAGTGCATCCTGCCTGGTGCTTCATCCTTGCCTCTCAGCTCCAATTCCCTGTTTGTGGCACTCCAGGCTCTGTGCTACCTCAGTGCCCTTCTCCCAGCCTATCTTCAGCTATGTTCTCAATAGCTCCACAAATACTTACCTCTTGGCCCACATATCCTTATGCATCCTCCCTCTTCCCTCTCTGCCTCCCTCCTGCCCTCCAATTTGCACAAGACTGCTGGATGCCATGCTGAGAGATTTCTTTCCCAACAGATGGACTCGCAAACAGGGAGTGAGGAAGGTGATGGAAGAGCAGCAGCTCCCTAGCCACAGGGTATCCATGCAAGTTCACAGCAATGGGTTGCACTGTGCTTGTATCATTACAGGCCAAAAGCTTTCTTGAAACAAAAGCTATTCTTTCTTATAATTTGTTTGTGCTGGTTTTTTAGGCCTCCTGAACTAAAAGAGGTCATTACTCAAGACACCATGCCTAAAATATTAACTCTAAGTCATTCTAATGATAACACTTCTGAAGATGAATCAGATTCCCTTCCCTCAGTACATGACCCCCCTGAATCAGATTCCCTTCCCTCAGTACATGACCCCCCTACCTCCCCATGTACAGGTGTTATTACTTGGGCACTGGTGCCCGAGGAAGCAGATGACATCTTTCAATAACTTGCTATTTACTTTCTAAGTTATGCTGCATGAATGGGATTTCAATCACCAGGCACTAGGTGTTTCAGTGGCATCAAAATGTTGTTCATCAGGAATGGAAAGAAAAACAACAAGAAACTGCATCCAAAGGACTGATTTCCCAATTTACCTTAGGCTAGTGTTGCACTTCTACTTAATCAAAATATGCAACAAGAGGAGAAAAATGAATGTCTACAACACAATTAACAAAAATACCCTCAATTTGTTGCTCACAAATAATATTTTAAAAATCCACCCCTTATGCCAGCATTTTGGCTCACTGTGTCTTCTCCTCTGCCATTAATGCTCTCTGCCGTAAGCACAACTCCTAGCTGGGGATTCCAATACATATGGGAGCTAGGATAAGATTCCAGATCTCAGTTGTGCTGGCATGAAGATAGGTCTCCTCAGTGATACAGAAGACAATATCCTAGGGAGACTGGAATTAGTCCTATTCCACAAAATTCAATCCAAGATGTAAGGCATATCAAGAAGAAAGTAATTACTAGCTAATGGCTATGGATGGAAATATAACATGGATCAGCCTAGGCATTTCATGACAAGTGACAAGACAGTTTGAAAAAAGGGGGATTTTTTTCCAACATGATGGAAGGCGTCAAGAGCAAAGAAAAAAAGGGTTACCTCTTCAGTTTGGGAGGGGCTGATTCTAGGCATTGGAGATACTTGTGGTGTTTTCAGCTGTGTACTGTTGCTGTCTGGAACAAGCTCTCTGTGGATTGACTGAATATGGTTTTGGAGTTCATTTTCTGATTCAAACTTAACATTGCAACTAGAACATCGAGTCTTCAGTCCCCCTGCCTTGCTTTTGTTCTCAATGGAACTCAAGTTCTCATTTTGGCCCATGCCTTGTCTGTTACTGCTTGAAGGGATGTTGACACTTGGACTACCACTTTTACTGAGATTAACACAGCTAGCACACAGACCATATGGCAGACCATTGATGTCAAGTTTCACTAAATCCTGTTTTGAACGGAATTCCTTTAGGCAAGACGCGCACTTGTACAGTTTCTGGAGGTGCTGTGCACGTCCCGTGGACTGCACGGCAGAACCGTTTCCAGTTTTCTGCATATGGAACGTGCCGTGGATTTTCAGTTCCAGCGTAGAGGTCACTGTCTGCATGCACACCACACAGCGGAACCCTGTCAAGGAGTTCCTCAAGTCAGGGTGCATTTGGCAATGCTCTAAAAATTCCTCCTCACTTTGGAGGGGCATCTTGCAAATCCTGCAGTTTCCAGTGTCCAGGCTCTTACTATGTGTGACCTTATGTTCAGTAAGAGTCAGAAGAGACGGAAACCGCTCACCACAGATTGGGCACATATAGTGTTTCACTGGTCCCAGGTGTGTCTGCATGTGTTCTCGAAGCCCATTTTCAGAGAAGAATGTTCGAGAACACACATTACACTTGTAATTCCCTTTAATGAGTTCAGCCTTTTTCTTCACTATAGCGCTTTCTCCAGGTCGAATATTGTGGTCTCGAAGCTGGTGATTTTGCAAGAGAGTCTCCATGGTGTAAGCTGCTCCGCAAATGTCACAGCCATACATAGGCTCAGATGTGTCCACATCTTCTTCGCTGCCATCGTGGCTGTTATGGGACTCCTGGCTATTTGTCAACAAGGTCTGGAGTTCCACTTCCTCTTTCTGAGCCTGCTCAGATGCCCCATTCGTTCCACAGTTTGGAGTTTTCGTTTCAAAAACACAATGCTTTTCTCTTAAGTGCTTTTCCAGCAAGATGATAGCATGGAAAGCTTTGCTGCAGAACTTGCAGTTGTACTTCTTGCTGTGTGTAGTGATGTGACACTGCAGCTCCACCTCTGTACCAAAGGACTCGCCACAGAAGATGCACTTGTGTATTTTGCCTTGGTTCTCCAGGTGGTTGTGTTTCACGTGAAGCTGTAGGTCAGTCTCATTGCGGAAATCCCAGTTGCAAGATGTACATCTGTATACCTTCTTTTCATTGCTGTGCTTCACAGCCAAGTGTAACTGAATGGAGACTTTGGAGTCAAAAACCTCTTGGCACAAGGTACAGCGGAAGAACACGAATGTATGCATGTCCAGTAGGTGTTTCTGCAAGTCATCCACAGAAGTGAACTGCTTGTCACAACTTTCGCAGATGTAGTAGGTTGAGGTGATCATGAAATGAATGGTAACATGCTTCAGCAGAGACTCCTGATTTGGAAATTCCTTGTTGCATTGAGGGCAGGTCAGTTTTGGCAGGACAGTGTCAAGATGTGTTTTCAAATGAGTCTGAAAACCATCCAAGGAAGTATACTTAGCACCACACTGATTACAAATATATTCCCCTGCAGGACGAGGAGGAGCACCTCCAACTGCCTGCATCATCTTTAAAGAGGTCTGCTCAATGGTTACAGGAGATAATGGACTCATGGCTCTGGACTTTTTCCCATTGTGGATGTAATTCAGCGCCAAAGGAATGTTCTTATGATTCTCCTTGATATGTTTGTTCAGTTTAAGAACACTATTAAATATTGGAGAATTTGTACAATAAGAACAAGAATACACTTCCACCACTGGATCTTTTGGGGTTCCAAGCACAGGGGAACCAAAACGGGAACTGCTAAGATCACAATGGACTTGTCTAATATGCTCTTCCAGAGAAGAATCTGTAAGAAATCCCATGTAGCAATGGGGACAAAAGAATGCATTACTGTCCTTAGCAGCAGGGTTGGCAAATCCATGAGAACATCGGATGTGTTCCTGGAGAGTGTTGAGGTCATTGAACACTTCAGAGCAGAAGTTGCACTGGTACACCATGGCAGGCATGGTAGAAACAATCAGTGCTGGATCCGGAGCTTCATGGACTTGCTTAAGATGTTCATTCAGATTGTAGAGAGATGGCAATACCTCCAAACAATACTGACAGATATGAGCTTGTTCAGGTTTATCTAAATGCATAGTTTTCAGGTGAATCTGCAAAACTGCAAGGCTGGAAAATAACTGTTTGTTGCAATAAATGCAGCTATAGGTAACTTTTGCCTGTTTACTCGAAGGACCAGTAATATCTGGCACTTGCTGAGCTGCCCGCTTTCTCCCACGACCTTTTGGTATAGGAGGAGCTGTTTCCACCATTGTTGAACTATCCACTGAGAGATTCGAATCTGGAGTAGTGCTAGAGACTGAGGTGTACCCCACAGTTACCAGAGATGGGCTGTTGCTGTGGTTGCATGACTCTGGCTGCTGGTGACTGTCCATGTGACTGTAGAGCTCCTCCACAGTATGAAAGTTCTCAGAGCAAATGCTGCATGCATTCTTCTTCTCACCATTATGAGCCTGCTCCATGTGATTTACCAGGGATGTTTCCTCTACAAAGAGTTCATGACAGTAAACACACTGAAGAGCAGATCGGTCTTCATTAGGGGAACACTCAGGGTGACATTCCGCAATGTGTTTCTGAAGATCTTCAGGAAAATCAAAGCCTTCTTCGCACTGACTGCATTTCTGAGTGTCTTTCATTTTCCAGTCCTCCATCCGGGAAGCCGACTGAGAGCCATCTTTGTTCCTCTCGTGAACCTGCATGTGTCCATGCAGCGAACTAGATGACAGGAATCCACGTCTACAAATGGCACACTTATATGGCTTGTTGGACGTATGAGTCTTTAAGTGAATTTTAAGATGATCACTCCTTGAGAACGCGGCGTCACACTCACTGCAGTGATACTTCTTGTCTCCTGTGTGAAGCTTTATGTGGCGGTCCCTGCTCCGTTTGTGTTTGAAGAGACGACTGCAGTATGTGCATTTGAAAGGGAGCTTGTCGCTGTGACTTTGCTCGTGGTGCTTTAAGTAGCTGAGGCGGCTGAACGATTTGTCACAGAACTGGCATGGATAGGGCAACCCTGGGCCTCCTTCCTCTTCACCAAAATCACAGCCTTCTCCATGGCTCGGGGAAGTCTGGTCCTTGCTAGAAGGTGATGATGCTGGCCATGAGCAAGAGGGGTCATCCTCAACATCCACTCCGTCTGAAATGAGAAAGAAACACACCCACAAGCTTAATCTCAACAGTTCCAAGGAGACAGAAAATACATATGAACAACACAGGTCTGCTACTCCTAAAACTAAAGCTAAAACATACTAAACTTGGACTAGAATATTTCTTACACTGGTATCCAATAGTTTCAAGACCACATTTATTATTATACTGTAAAACATTAAAAATTATTAAATGGTTCTGTGCCTATATTAACTTTTTATTGCTTTTTTATCATTCTTTCTCAGTTGCAGGATATGTATTATACATTGACAACTTGATTAAAATGCAGATTTTAATATATTTAATGTTTCTTTTGTATCCATTGTAAAATTATTTGCATATTATGTGAGCATCTGAAGAGTCAAAGGAGTGGAGAAAATATTACAGGAATGATTTAAAATTAATACAGTCAACCCACATGCCTAATATTTAATGAAAATATTCCCCCTGCTTTGCCACAGGTTTGTAGGGGTTTTTTTCCCTTGAAGTTGATTCTGAACACAGAAATCTTTTAAGGGCTATTACTGAGAGAGACTTGGGTGTTATTCTAAACAATGATAGGAAAAATTACAGGGGAGGAACAGGGAAACAGTATAAACAGTGATGCTTTCTCTAATAAAATGCAACCAGATTTCTCCAATAATGATACAATTCAGTTACCGAAAGCTGGCAGCTGGATCATTAAATGTTCAAAACAAACTAACAAACCAACAGCCAGGATAAAGGAAAATGAGGAAGTGTCACAAGGGTCAGCTGTGAACAGCATTTTTCCCCTTTTTAAGTTCAAGAGGTTGCCCACCATTTCTTCCTTTTTGCAAAGGCCTCAGCCAGCTTAACTTCCTCAGTCCAGCAGAACCTGTACTGTGAGGTGATCACAGACAAAGCAACTTGTAAAAAAATGGAAACAGGAAAAATGATAAATGTTTATGGTAAAAGCTGAAAGATTTATGAGTAACAAGGAAAAGACGAAACAGAAATGCTAGCCAGATAATAAACTGACTAGTTATCCATGGCATTACCTCATCTCTAGAGAGGTCAAGTAGCAACTGTTTTTTTCAACAGATGTGCTGTACAGTTTTTGCACCTTTTCTTTTAAATGTAGATTAAAATACTACAGTGATCACACTTCTATTAACCTAAAACTTCTTTAAAAATATTAAACGCATGCTTGAAAGACCACTCTACATCAAATAATTCTTCCAGTTCCAGAGGTCATGCTTGGGGTTTTTTTCCTTTTGAAAATAAAACTGACTACAGTAAGAGTACAGAAAAAGATAGGATAAACCCCTCAAAAATAAATATTTTTGAAAGTATTCTTGCAAAGCACTAAATTTCTTAACATCTTCATCCTTCTGTCAAGACATTTACTACACCAGCATAAAAGTTAGAGCTGGCCTATATTATATAAACAAATTCCAAGCCTGCTTTCTTTAAGGTAAAGAGATTTTACTAGATTATCAACCTCTTGCTTATCCACAGGAAACAGATGAGGATTCATTCCTTTCCTGCATCTAGAAACTGATGACAACGCCATCTCACTATCAATGCCAGATGGCAACCATCTAACTCTGAGAAAACAACCAAACACCATTGCTGGATGCCTGCCCATTGACACAATGCTTTTCAGGATAAGTTGGAAACTGCACGGGTTTTTATCCTCTTGTTTACATCTTGGAGAAGAGGGTTTCACAACTTACACACACCTTTTGCACACACACATAACATATATATCCGTAATTACCTACATACAAATCTGCGCTAACAGTGCATATATTTAAATAACAAAACCAAACCCTGGCCTGAGTGTCATGTTTTTGAACTGAAAACAAAGCTGTTTGTTTTTATAAGATAAAAATTGAAAAATAAAAATCCTCCCTTGCAGCAAAAGTACTGTCATCTGTTTAAAATGGTTCCCAATGTACTGAAGCAAAGTTCCTCATTGTCATACATCCTAAATAAAACCAGTCAGGTGAGTTTTTAAGTTGGTACACTAATGATTGCAATATTCATAGGAGACTTTTAACGTAAATCTGTGTACTGCCCTTTTGAATTGCCAGGTTTGACTCTAAAGCTGGAAATGGACAAAACAATAGAACAAACATATACAGAAAAATATGTTAACATTTTCTACAGATCTAGAATTTATTTTAAATGCATCTTTTCAGCTAGGTATTTTAAGTAGGAAAACCTTTTGTCCTTTAAAAATCCAATATATTTCTGACACACAACCACTACTGGCAGATAAACAGGAATTTATGTCAAGCAACCGAGTGAAGAAAAATAGTCTGTGACTGCCTAGGCAACATATTTTGTAACCAAATTCAGTATTAAAATGTATATCCTATAGAGAAATGATATATTATTGTATAAATGTTTAGAGGAATATATAGGAAGTGTTATAAATAGTGTACCATCACTGACAGAGTAGTAAATCACTTCCTTTTTGTGGCATTGCCTGCCTGGTTTTACCTACTGTACAACTATTCCCCCTGGCTTGTGGATCTCAGCAGGCTGTCGGGCTGGCAGGGTCAGGATCAAGCCTGGAGTGTGACCACAGCATAAGCAATGGCAGCTCCATCCAATTCTCCTTGTTTGCTTGGGGGTTTCTCCTCAGCTTTCATACAAAGGTAAGGAAAGCAGAGGGGGGAATAGTGTAACTACAGCACAGAGATGGTTCTTACTTTGCAACCAGCAAACACAAATATGTGTCGGTTTGCCACTGCATTTTTTAATCTGAGCCCCATAATGATTCTACTGAGCAATTCTCTTTGTGCAAAACAGAGAAGAGCAAACCACTTACAAGTCTGACTTGTGTCCTTTCAACATGAAATGTGAAAATCTTTCCAACTCTCAGAGCTACAGAATAACCAGCAAGACAAGGGGAATTCCACACCTTGGAGTACTACAGGATTTTCCTGAGTCTGAGCTTACCAATGTGGCCAACATGCTTTCCCAGCCCCCCCCCCCCCCGGCATGGTGGGGTGGGGGAGAACCATCGTGAAAGGGGCACTGGTGGCCAGACACCTCACTTGGGAAGGAGGGCCCCTGGGCTGTGCTCACACAAAGGACTCCAAAGCCAAGCCTACTGGCTCTCAGTGACCCACAGAAGGACTTTTGAAACTGTCCTTCTGCATCAAGGGTAATGTTTCGCTGCAGTGACTTTTGCTGTGCAGACTCCAACCTGAACACTAGGAACATTGTGTGTGAAGGACTTAATGTGCCAGGTGAGCTCAGGGGCTGTCTAGGAATGTATATGGGGACAGCAATCATCAGGAAACCTGGACCAAGGGTAACTACTGCTACAGCAGGACATGAGTGATGGCAATGCCTGTCCTGCTGTCTACGCACCCTTCCCCACAAGGATTCTGCCCCCTAAAATTAAGGTGTAACCATTAAGAGCTTATCCCACAAAACAGTGAAACGCAACTTAGTGACCCATGCTGAGGCTCCTCCGTGTGCACAGGCATAATATGAGCAGACCTGGGCCCTCAAAGCTGTGACGGGAGTTGCACAGAAGGTCCCTGCAGCAAACCAGAGGCTCAGGATGCAGACTCCACTCCTGCTTTCCCAGGGGCACTTAGCACAGAGCCAGCTCTGTGTTGGGGGTAAAGTTTGACCTGCTGTCAGGGTAAAAGACTTCAAACCCCTTTTTGCCCATCACTCTCACAGAAAATACAGTTTGCTGCTACTCTGCACACAGCTGCCTGTATATAAATCTACAGACACCTACACACTGCGCTATGTCAACATTAGAAATACTGATCTTTAATGTTATAACAAGCTGTTTTAAAATACTCTGGACCAAAGTCAGAAGCACACAGACAAGTCCCCAGGAGTGGCACACATCTATCTGAGGGCAGAATAGGGCTCGAGGTACTCGACAGTGTTTATGGAGTTTTAAAATATATTTTCTGTATCGACCTTTTTTCTTCCTTCAGCACTCACTAAGTGCTACTTACTGTAAATGCCTTTTTTGTGTTATGGCAAGTATTCTGAGTTTCAATGTGATGCACTTAACATGTCCATGTAAATTTTTAATTTTTGGAACCAGTCACTTCGCACTCACTGACTCTAAGAAAGCTCTAGCACTCGCAACCAAAAAAATTTGCTGAAAATCGGCTACAAGGCCTAAAAGTCTATTTAAAGATGCAAATGTGTGTGAATAGTTAGTGCAGATGTTTTTCTACACCAACTGTACTTGCTGAGTTTCACCATTTCCATAAAGCACATTAAAACAAGTGTGTGAACACTCTGAGATGAAAGTACCAAGCACTCCTGAGACTTCCAGTGGAAAGTAGAGCT